>NC_092717.1:6756839-6986839 GCF_047496885.1 Scyliorhinus torazame
AGACTCCGCACAGACAGTGACCCAAGCCGGAATCGAACCTGGGACCCTGGAGCTGTGAAGCAATTGTGCTATCCACAATGCTACCGTGCTGCCCGGTGACTGCAGCGTGCACCATCGCCAGGGTTGTCCTAGGATCGTTCAGCGTTGGCTTTCTACTGGAATTCCTTCTGTTGTCTGATACAGTGACCAGTTTCTGTGAAGTGACGAGGCTCTCTGATACCCCCCCGCTGGCTATCTCTGCATGTTTTCCACTCACACAACCTACAAAAATATTGGAACCGCAGAGTACATGTCCTGTGCAAGATATGTGGCATTCTTTCTCTTAGATTCAAACAATCCAAGTCAAGCTACAATTAATAGACAAATTAAAAGTACACAAGGAATTGTGCATCAGAAAATTAGTAATATATCATTATGAATTCCTTATTAGTCATTTTCAATATATCAACAAGCGAATATAGTTTTGTGCCAAACTAATTATTTACTAGATAGAAAATTACTAGAATTTCCCCAATTGCTTTGTGGGTGAATCCACTGCTTTCCAATGGGACTGGTCTGAGCCTTGGTCTGTGTTCAGTAGTTGTTCCCAGCCCAAGACAGGAGTTCAGCCCAGTCTCTCCCCCTCCTCCACCTCCTCCCCCCACACCATCTCGCCACATTTGGGCTGTGAGAGGTTCAATCGACCCCAATAAAAAGCCATTCAAACTCCAGAGATGAGTTGGCAAAGAGGCTCAAACCTCGTCTTCAAAACCAAGGGACTGCGTGATACAGGAATGATGATTGCCACTCCACCCGCCACCTTTAACATTCACTCCCTCCACCAACAACGCACAATAGCAGCAGTGTAAGTAAAGTTACCATAGTCCCAGATGACCCTAGGCTGCTTTCCCCCTTGAGGGGGGGGGGGAGAGCTGACGGGTGGTGGTTTAACCTGAGGAGCAGGTTTGAGAAGGCGGGGCCTTCATGAATAACCTCAGGCGGTTCGGGGAATTGAACCCGCGCGGCTGGCCTCGCTCTGCACCACGAACTAGCTCTCCGGCCAACTGAGCTAAACTGGCGGCCAGTGTGTACCATCGACAAGATGCACCGCAGCGTCTCACCAATGCTCCTTCAACAGCACCTTCTAAACCCGCAGCCCCTACCACCTAGAAGGACCAGGGCAGCAAATGCATTGGAACAGCACAACCTGCGAGTTCCCCTCCGAGCCACACACCACCCTGACTTGGAAATATATCAGCCGTTCCTTCACTATTGCTGGGGCAAAATCCTGAACTCACTCCCTAACAGCACAGTGGGTGTAGCTACACCTCAGGGACTGCAGCGGTTCAAGGAAGGCAGCTCACCACCGCCTCCTCAAGGGCAACTAGGGATGGGCAACAGATGCTAGCTTTTCTGGGAATAAATTATAAGCTTTTTAGTGACTGAGAGGTGAGCTTTTGGCCTACACAAGTCTATAATGGTACAGAAAAGATAAACTACTTCAAAGCATTCCTTCAGAGGTAGAACAGGAGACCTAACCCCTGCGGATCAGGCAGTAAATATGGATAGAGAAACTGTTTCAGTCTGGTGACCATTCATTGGACCTGATAAAGGTTGAGGTGTGAGAGGTTTTAAGCAAGGCGGAGAAAAGGAGGGAAGAAAGGGGTGGCATATTGTAAGAGCTGGAGCGTTTTGTTATTCTGCTCTCTCTGCTGCCCCCTCAGTTGGGGAGGGGCAAATAAAGTTTCTTCACTTCCGCTGTCTGCTGCTGATCACGCCTTAGCCTTATTCAGTGCAATACACATCAGAAAGGTGGCGACGAGGATGAGGGTGGAATTCATCTTTCCACGCTATCTGAGAATTTAAGGACTGAAGAACACTGTAATCCACATTTTAGAACTTCTAAAGCTGATTTTGAGGAAATCTGAGCAATTTTCTGCACATTGTGTTCAGCTACACAATGATTCAGCACAATATGTCATTGAAAAACTTATTGAAGGTACACTTGGGGACAATTGGGGAAATTCATCCTGACCAAAAGGAACTGGTGTAATTACGAATGGAGGTTACACATTTGTCTGAAAGCGAATATATTAGGAGACGAGCATAAAGTCAATGTTTTCCTCACCATAATGGGGCCAAATTCTGATGAGCTGGTTTCAAGCCAGTGTTGTCCGACAGACCCCAGTACAATGGAATATGCTCAATTTAATGACACTCTGGACTCATATTATGTCGCGGCCGAAAAAGAGATTACATTAAGAGTTAAAGGAAGCAATTGCCAAGTGAGACTGTTGCAGGTTACATTCTCAAGTTAAAGAAACTCTCTCATCACTGTGGTAATGGCGCAAACTTTAAATTTGACCTCAGAGATATATTTATGGGAGGCCTTAAGATCAGTAAAATCCCGGTCACGTTTTGGAGCGAAGGCAATAATCTGGCGTGGAGAGAGGCCTGCGGCAAGATCACAACCTTGGAATGGCAGAAAGAGATGGTTGAAAATTGCAAGGAAGTTCTTTTCCTCAGCCGGTAGCAGGGGTCTACAGGATTTCAGTGAGATCCAGGCCATGGGAGCCACGTTCACAGTCTCAGGATCAGAAAATTGGATGCTACCATTGCAAAAACGCTGAAACTATCCAGGTTGTGACGCTGAAGTCTTCCCGGAGACATAAAGCAAATGGATTGAATTCTCCTGCCTCACCATGTCCAACCCCACCCCCCCCACCCCCCCCCCCCCCCCCCCCCCCCCGGGCTGGAGACCTGGTACAAACTGAAGCCCGGTGTATTTCTGACTTTGTTTGATGTAATGCTGCTATGTTCGGAGTGGGTGGGGGGTTCTCAGGACCGGGAGGGTCCCCACCTCATTGAGATATCCGGCTAAGTTTCAGTACTTAGCACATTCAACTAATGAGTCTTTCACTGTCAAAATCAAGCCAGCGAGGAGCTGAACTGTTGCTATTTTTGCAAAGCTGTGGAAGTGGAGAGGAAAACAAACCCAAGTATTGGCATGTTCCCATTGCGATTCACACACACCCATCAATCACATTGCACATACAGCTTAGAGAATGCCTTCTTCAGATGCGTTAATCAGACATTTGAATTAATTGGCATCATCAAGCACCAGTTTATAAAATATTCCCTTTCTCCTTTCGGATGAACCTAGTTCAAGTCTGTCCCTTAGTCCCCTTGCCCCATTTACAACCATTTTAAGATGCACTGTAGCCTGATCTTTATCGCAAACACTTTGCACGCACAGCTAATAGACGCCATGACGCCTGAACTCTGGCTGTGAGTTGGCTTTTGGTTGTCATTGCAACAAATCATTTTTTTGAAAGTGCTGGCGGATCCACCTTTGCTCCTTTGCATCCTCCCCACTCCCACATCCCCCCCCCCCCCCCCCCCCCCACCCACCCCCACCCAACCCCCACCCAACCCAACACACTTCTCCTGCCTTTCAAAAGGCACTTCTGAAAAGGAACCTTCTTCTGTGCTTAGGCAAGAGTTGCCAGCAGGCCTTTCACCGAGGCTTTGTGAGACATGGCAGGAGTTCCAAAGGCACGGCACTAATGGCACTAATATTCAGCAGTCCTGCGTTAATTCATACATGAAAAGATCCCCCCCCCCCCCTCTCCTCATTTGTACCAAACTGCAAAACCGCAGAAAAGGCGAATCAATGAGTCTATAAAGATCAGGAAGGGTCAATGTGGGAATGGTCATGCTGAGAAGTGGAGAGTCAGCGTTGTTTCACTATTTCAAATCCTTGGTGATAGAGAGGGTGGAAGGTTCTGGAAGAAGGCAGCTCCCGGAATTGTCCCGATCTGATTTCAGGTTAGCAATCGGGTTGGCTTGACCAGTTTAGTTCAGAAACCCGAAGGCCGAATCATCATGGTCACCGTGCGTAAGGAGTAACTCGGGCCTTTGAAGTAATGCCACTTTATCCCATTCAACTTCCCCAGCTTCTGTCCCGCCGAGTAATATATCCCATTCAGATTCGAAGGTCCACACGCATCAAACCACCAGCCTGCAGGAGGACAGATTAGAAAAATAACAGCCGGGCCACATGGGTTACCTGCACAGTCATAGATTCAGGCAGCACAGATGGAAGCTCTTTAGGCCCTGGGCCGTGGCTTGCTCTTTGAAAGAGCTCTGCAGTCAGTCCCATTCCCTCCGCACTTTCCTTGTAGCTCTGAAATCAGACCCCTTCAAATATTCATCCAATTCCCTTGAGAAAATTACTATAGGATCTGCTTCCTCGGCCCATTCAGGCAGCATCTTCCAGAACACGCAACCTCCAATAACCCTAAATCAGAGAATTTACAGTGCAGAAGGAGGCCATTCGGCCCATTGAGTCTGCACCGGCCCTTGGAAAGAGCACTCCACTTAAGCCCACACCTCCACTCTAACCCCGTAACCCCACCTAACCTTTTGGACACTAAGGGGCAATTTAGCATTGGTCAATTCACCTAACCTGCACATCTTTGGACTGTGGGAGGAAACCGGAGCACCCGGAGGAAAGCCACGCACACACGGGGAGAACATGCAGACTCCACACAGTCACCCAAGGCCGGAATTGAACCTGGGGCCCTGGAGCTGTGAGGCAGCAGTGCTAACCACTGTGCCACCCTTCCGCCCGATCTGTATCTCCTCCTGCCACTGGAAACATTTTCTCCTTATCTTATTCAATTTAGCCCACTTCACGAGTTTGAACACATTTAATTTTCCCGTAACGATCTCTTCTCTAAGGAGAACAATCCTGGCTTTTCCAACCTCTCCACTGAACTCAAATCCCTCATGGCTGGAACTATTCTGGTAAATCTCCCTGGACCCTCTCCAAGGACTGGACATGTTTTCTCAAAGTGCCGCCCTTAGTACTCCAGCTGAGGCCTACCCAGTGATTTAAGGAAGATTTAGCATTAATGTCTTTGATTTTGTTGTCTGTGTTTTATAAAATTAAGGATCCCAAATGTATTTTGAACAGTTTAATCCACTTGGCCTGCCTCCTTCAAGGATTTCTGTTTGCAAATATTATTTGTCACTCTCCATGTGTTTGCACACATCTACTCCAAACATGTTTAGTCTGCTTTTTATTTCTAACTTGTTTGACACCTTCTCTTTCTAACCTCTCAAGACTCGACACACATTGGGTCGCGTTTTTGTCCGCGATCAGGAAAACCCTACCTGTGCCATTTTGCGGCTCAGAAAATGAGCACCTGATCCATGTGTGACTCTATGAGGGCTTTTTGTCTTTTCGCACAAGGCTGAGGTTCGTAGGGCATTTTGTGAGCCACAGTGGAGTTCGTTAGGAATGTGGGTGTGGCAATAGGTGGATAGAACCAGGGGCTGGTTTAGCACAGTGGGCTAAACAGCTGGCTTGTAATGCAGAACAAGGCCAGCAGCGCGGGTTCAATCCCCGTACAGGCCTCCCTGAACAGGCGCCTAGGGGCTTTTCACAGTAACTTCATTGAAGCCTACTTGGGACAATGAGCGATTATTATTATTAGAAGTCCCGCCTCGGTTCATTTATACGATAGCCCAGCTCCCAACATCATTTAAAGGTCCTCCAAATCTCACCTCTCACCCTCCTCACCCATCCCTATGCCAACCCATGTTTCCTCACATTCCCCCATGCCACTCTGTGCTAACCATGTGGCCTCCATTGCCACTCACCCAGAATGCACTATGTACAGTCATCAGGAGGCATGCAATCGCGTTTTTTCATTAATTAAGAGTGCCCAATTACTTTTTTTTCCAATTAAGGGGCAATTTAGCGTGGCCAATCCACCCGCCCTGCCGATCTTTGGGTTGTGGGGGTGAGACCCACGCAGACACGGGGAGAATGTGCAAACTCCACACGGACAGTGATCCGGGGCCGGGATCGAACCCGGGTCCTCGGTGCCGTGAGGCAGCAGTGCTAACCACTGTGCTACCATGCCGCCTAGGAGAATAGAATAATGGAAATTATTTTAAAAGCTTTGGAAAACCATTAAACCTTTAACAATTGAAAAATATTCTGGGAGAGATCCACCCAAATGGTGTCAGAGTCGTGCAAGGTAAGCCAGGTGATTCCCGGTGCGCGCAGCGTCGAGAAGCACCCCAATATCTAAAGCACATCCGGGTAGATCGGGGGTTTCAGCAGGAACTCCCTGACAGCACCGCACTTAGCCCCGTTGTTTTCACTGAGGTGCTCCACTCACCGGAACCCCCCAGCTGCAGTGCGAGATCAGGCGTCATTTTTAATAGTGGGATACATATCACGGAGTCTTGTGAGCCCAAACACGATCTTGCGAGGTGTGGCGAGCCGGATAGATCCCAAAAGTGGGATCCGGCATCTACCTATCGCGTTCCGCCACGCTACACTGCTTTTCGGGCGCAACGTGACCTGAAGATCCAGCCCCCCGAATTTCAACTCACTATTATTAATATTGGACCAAAAAACCCAAAGGAATGAAATGTTGCCATTCTTGAAGGGCCTATGACATTTGTAAACCACATCAAACTTACACTGTCCAATTTACGCAAAACCCACTCTGTCCAACTTTCGCAAACTCACTCTGTCCAATTTACGCAAACACATTCTGTCCAATTTATGCAAACCCATTCTGTCCAACTTTCGCAAACTCACTCTGTCCAATTTACGCAAACACATTCTGTCCAATTTATGCAAACCCACTCTGTCCAACTTTCGCAAACCCACCCTGTCCAATTTACGCAAACCCATTCTGTCCAATTTACGCAAATCCACTCTGTCCAACTTTCGCAAACTCACTCTGTCCAATTTACGCAAACCCATTCTGTCCAATTTACGCAAAACCCACTCTGTCCAACTTTCGCAAACTCACTCTGTCCAATTTACGCAAACCCATTCTGTCCAATTTACGCAAATCCACTCTGTCCTACCTTCGCAAACCCACTCGGTCCAATTTACGCAAACCCACTCGGTCCAACTTGCGCAAACCCACTCTGTCCAATTTACGCAAACCCACTCTGTCCAATTTACGCGAATCCACTCTGTCCAACTTTCACAAACCCACTCTGTCCAATTTATGCAAACCCACTCGTCTAACTTGCGCAAACCCACCCTGTCCAACTTTCGCAAACCCACTCTGTCCAATTTACACAAACCCACTCTGTCCAACTTACGCAAACCCACTCTGTCCAATTTACACAAATCCACTCTGTCCAACTTTCACAAACCCACTCTGTCCAATTTATGCAAACCCACTCGTCTAACTTGCGCAAACCCACCCTGTCCAACTTTCGCAAACCCACTCTGTCCAATTTACACAAACCCACTCTGTCCAATTTACACAAACCCACTCTGTCCAACTTACGCAAACCCACTCTGTCCAATTTACACAAACCCACTCCGTCCAACTTTCGCAAACCCACTCTGTCCAATTTACACAAACCCACTCCGTCCAACTTTCGCAAACCCACTCTGTCCAATTTACACAAACCCACTCTGTCCAACTTGCGCAAACCCACTCTGTCCAGTCTAACCTAAGCCCAGTCATGCAATTTATACAAATCTAGTCCATGCAACCTATACAACCCAGCCTGTGCAATTTATACAAGGCAAGTCTGTATAATTTATGCAAGCTTATTCTGTGTATTTTATACAAACTGATTCTGTGCAAACTCCCAGGTCTATGCAACTCATACAGTCTGTATAATGGATACAAGCCCTGTCTGTGCAACCTATAAAAGCCCAGTCTATGTAATTTATACAAGCTCAGTCTATGTAATTTATACAATCCCAGTCTATGTAATTTATACAAACCCAGTCTGTGTAATTTATACAAGCCTGGTCTGCATACCCATCTGTGGAATTTATACAAGTCCAGCTTGCGCAATTTATACAAACCCAGTCCATGAAATTTATAAAGTCACCATAGTCCCAGATGACCATAGGCTGCTATCCCCTTTGAGGGGGGAGAGCCTACTGGTGGTGATTTAACCCGAGGGTCACCACACCTCAGGCGAGGGGCAAGATTGAGAAGGAGGGTCCTTCAGGAATAACCTCAGCCGGTATGGGGACTTGAACCCACACTGATGGCCTGGCTCTGCATCACCAACCAGCTGTCCAGCCCACTGAGCTAACCCAGCCCCCATGTGTAATTTATATAAGCCCAGTCAATATATTTTCAGATACTTTCATTCATGCTATGGCCTAACTTTAAACATCACCCAAAGTCTGTGCCAGATGTAGTTTATTCTTAAGCAAGAAACAATCCAATAATTAAAACTCACTCGGTGCCAGCTCCCTGAGACAGTGATTAATGCACAAATAAAATTGCAATTAACTATACATTAGGAGTGGCTGACGTGGACCCCCTTACCTCCTGTTAGCATCTGAGCACACTTGCAGATGCACTTATCATGATCCAGGTCTTTGGTGCTGAAATCTGCTCCGTGTAAAACCAAACTGCTTTGTTTACCCGCCGTGCCACTGTAGCCTTTCAGGAAGAGCCTGTGAGGAACCAGAATGAGAGGAGGCTGAGTGTCAGTGAACCGCACAACACAGACAGCCGGTACCGTCAGTGTCAGGAACAAATTCCACGGGAAAGGAAGGAAATAGGGAAACAGGGAAAGGAGGGAAGAACTTGCATTTCTATAGCACCTTTTCTCAACCTCAGTAAATCGCAAAGCACGTCCCAACCAATGAAGTACATTTGAAGTGGAGTCGCTGTTGCAATGTGGACACGCAACAGATGAAGTGAGCACAGCAAGATGCCACAAACAACAATGTGATCACGACAACGGTAACCCTTTTAGTGATATATAAATAAAAGCGAAATACTGTGGATGTTGGAAATCTGAAATGAAAACAGAAAATGCTGGATAAACCCATCAGGTCTGGCAGCATCTGTGGAGGAAGAAACAGCGTTAATATTTCGAGCCTGTATGACTTGGCTACAGAACAGAAGAGGGGTAGAAATTAGATTAATGGTACAGTTGGTAAGGGGGCGGAGGAGATGGGGCAGAATAAAAGGTTTGGGATAGGTGGGAGCTAAGGAGCAAGTGATAAAAAATATCATGGACACAAGACCAAGGGAGTGTTGATGGTAGCATTAAGGACTGGGGAAATGTTAATAGCAGCAGAAAGGGAAGAATGTGTCAATAGGATGTTGGCTGAAGGATAAATATCAGTCAGGCCATCACAGAGAATTGCCCTAGATATAGAATTTACAGTGTAGAAGGAGGCCATTCGGCCCATCGAGTCTACACCGACCCTTGGTAAGAACACCCCTCACCTCCACCCTATCCCTGTAACCCAATAACCCCACCTAACCTTTTTGGACACTAAGGGCAATTTATCATGGCCAATCCACCTAACATGCACATCTTTGGACTGTGGGAGGAAACCGGAGCACCCGTAGGAAACCCATGCAGACACGGGGAGAACGTGCAGCACTGTAGCACAAGTGGATAGCACTGTGGCTTCTCAGCGCCAGGATCCCAGGTTCGATTCCCCGCTGGGTCACTGTCTGTGCGGAGTCTGCACGTCCTCCCCGTGTCTGCGTGGGTTTCCTCCGGGTGCTCAGGTTTCCTCCCACTGTCCAAAGACGTGCAGGTTAGGTGGATTGGCCATGCTAAATTGCCCCTAGTGTCCAAAAAGGTTAGGAGGGGCTATTGGGTTACGGGGATAAGTTGGAAGTGAGGGCTTCAGTGCGTCGGTGCAGACTCGATGGGCCAAATGGCCTCCTTCTGCACTGTATGTTCTATGTTCTGATGTGCAGGCTCCACACAGACAGTGACCCAAGCCGGGAATCGAACCTGGGGTCCTGGAGCTGAGAAGCAACTGTGCTAACTACTGTGCTACCGAGCTGCCCTGCTCATTCTCGAAATAATGCCATGGGATCTTTTATAGCCAACTGAGAGAAGAGACGGGACATTCAATTAATACCTGACCAGCGACCACTGACTCATTCCTGGGGCGGGATTCTCCGCAAACGGCGCGATGTCCGCTACCCGGCACCAAAAACGGCGGATTTCCCCACACCTTTAGGAGCCAAGCCCTCACCTTGAGAGGCTCGGCCCGCGCCGGAGCGGTTTCCGCTCCACCGGCTGGCGGGAAAGGCCTTTGGCGCCACGCCAGCCGGTGCCGAAATGACATTGCCGGGCGACGCATGCGCGGGATCGTCAGCGGCCGCTCACTGCATCCCCGCACATGCGCAGGGGAGGGGGTCTCTTCCGCCTCCACCACAGTGAAGCCCATGGCGAAGGCGGAAGAAAAAGAGTCCCCCCCCGGCACAGACCCGGCGGGGGGGGGGGGGGGGGGGGGGGTCGGAGAATCGCGTCCCGGTGTCTAAACTTCAGAAATAGAAAGAAAAAGACATGTTTGAAGCTCTTTCTATATTCCTGCCTTCTCCCTGCCTGCTCCCTGCCTGCTCCTGGTTAGTGCTTCTCTTTAGTTTCACTTATTGCAACATTTTCTAATAGAATGCAGCCCTTTTTACTGCTCGTGCTTAAGGAGACACAGGTTGGGTGTGGGCACAGCCGGGTGTCAGACAACAGCATTCTGTGCCAGTTTGTAAACTTTCCCATCTGGACAAGAGTTAACAAATGATTTGAGTTTGTTTGTGTGTGCCTGTAAGGAATCAACAAGGGAAAACAGCCTTGTGTCAACAATGAGAAGTCAGTGTGGAGGGAGTCACAGACTGGAGGGAGTTTGAAGTGTAATTTGGGATGTTTAGTGGTTTACTTGAGTACACAAAATCACAACCATTCTTTGGCCAATTAACAAATGTTATTACAAAGCCAAGAACTATTTATCTCTCAATAAACGTGTAGTTAACATCATGGAGAATTCTCGACAAGTTGTAATTCCTGCTTTGGAGTGGCTGTTTAGCACACTGGGCTAAATCGCTGGCTTTGAAAGCAGGCCAAGGCAGGCCAGCAGCACGGTTCAATTCCCATTCCAGCCTCTCCGAACAGGTGGCGGAATGTGGCGACTAGGGGCTTTTCACAGTAACTTCATTTGAAGCCTACTTGTGACAATAAGCGATTTTCATTTCATTTCAGATTCTAGTTTTCTCTCTTGCCGTTGGCATTAACTCCTCTGTACACAGTGGAAATCGTTCACTTCGATGAGGACAAGAATAACAGGCCTGTGTGACTATTTGATTGTGTACAATAGTCAGAACAGTTAAGCCAAGAGGTACAGGACCACAACAGATGCGGCACGACTCCATCCCTCTGCCTCTATAAGTTAATTGACAGGGCGTGGGCATCACTGGTAAGGCCAGCATTTGCTGCCCAACCCTGATTGCCCCTTGAGAAGGTGGTGGGATGCCCTCTGGAACTCGCAGCGGTTTTGATACAACCAGACCGCCACCAGAGGGCAACCCAGAGTCAATCTCAGGCACTCGGATGGGTCAAGGTAATGCTACGGAACGAGCAACCCAGAGAATGTTAGTTCAAATCCTACCGTGCAACACATCACTCAATGGAGCGTGGAAAAGTTTAGGGAGGGAATTCCAGAACTTAGAGCCCAGGTATCCGAAGGCACCAAAACCAATGGCGGGGCAATGGAAATTGCAGGATGTAAAAGAGGACCAGATTAGTGCAGAGATCATTGAGAGTTGTGGGACAAGAGGAGATTAGAATAATCTTTATCAGTGTCACACGTCGGCTTACATTAACACTGCAATGAAGTTACTGTGAAATTCCCCTAGTTGCCACACTCCGGCGCCTGTTCGGGTACACAGAGGGAGAATTCAGAATGTCCAATTCGTCTTTCGGGGCTTGTGTCGGGAAACCGGAGCACCCGGAGGAAACCCACGCAGACGCGGGGAGAACGTGCAGACTCCGCACAGACAGTGACCCAAGCCGGGAATCGGACCTGGGACCCTGGCGCTGTGAAGCAACAGTGCTAACCACTGTCTACCGTGCCTCCTCATAAAGGCACCAAATGGGGCACCGGGTGGGGAGTGGGGGAGGGGGAGGGGTGCGTCCATGAAGGGATTTGAAAACAAAGATTCCAATTTTAAAATTTGGTCTGGTATGGGGACTTTAAAAGCAAGGTGTTGTCAGATTGGGAAGCAGGGCCAGTCAGTGAGTACGGGGGAGGGGAATGGATTGCCAAGACTTGATTCTTGTCTCTTAATGCCCACATGCTGGCGGAACCAGGGTGAATATTTGAATCTTTAATTTCAACGCGCCTGGGGAAACTTGAACTGCTGTCAATAAAGGAATCTGTCATGTTTCATTAAAACAGCCAGAACAAGTCTCATTATCTCCAACTATGGCAGGGTGGTAATGGCAACACCTGGCTCAGGGTTTGCCCTTCTCAGTACAACAAACAAAATCAAGTTGACACCAAGCAGTGTTTGCCTGAATCATTTGTAAAACTCCTGCTAACCACAGGTCCCAGTGCTCTCCACACGTTCGAGTATCCTGGGAACTAAAGGCAAAAGCTGAGAGTGAGAGTGTGATCAGAGCGGGAGGCAGTTTGTGTGGATGGAGGTGTTTGAATCAGAACTTGTTCCGGTTAATACGCTGTGTCAGCTGCAATGAGATTCCCAACACAGCTGCCCTCTGAGATGTGGTACTCAGACCGAATCTTTCATTTTGAATCAATCCTCTCCACTCTCCACAGTCAACCCAGCTCTGCAGCCTGAACAAAGGCAAGGAATAGGGCAGGAAATGAACGGAGATTGGATTGGATTTGTTTATTGTCACCTGTACTGAGGTACAGTGTTTATTGTCACCTGTACTGAGGTACAGTGTTTATTGTCACCTGTACTGAGGTACAGTGTTTATTGTCACCTGTACCGAGGTACAGTGTTTATTGTCACCTGTACCGAGGTACAGTGTTTATTGTCACCTGTACAGAGGTACAGTGTTTATTGTCACCTGTACCGAGGTACAGTGTTTATTGTCACCTGTACCAAGGTACAGTGTTTATTGTCACCTGTACAGAGGTACAGTGTTTATTGTCACGTGTACCGAGGTACAGTGCAAAGTATTTTTCTGCGAGCAGCTCAACAGATCATTAAGTACATGGGAAGAAAAGGAAATAAAAGAAAATACATAATAGGGCAACATAAGGTATACAATCTAACTACATAAGCACTGGCATCGGATGAAACATACAGGGTGCAGTGTTAATGAGGTCAGTCCATAAGAGGGTCGTTTAGGACTCTGATAACAGCGGGGAAGAAGCTGTTTTTGAGTCTGTTCGTGCGTGTTCTCAGACTTTTGTATCTCCTGCCCGATGGAAGAAGTTGGAAGAGTGAGTAAGCCGGGTGGGAGGGGTCTTTGATTATGCTGCCCGCTTTCCCCAGGCAGCGGGAGGTGTAGATGGAGTCAATGGATGGGAGGCAGGTTCGTGTGATGGACTGGGCGGTGTTCACGACTCTCTGAGGTTTCTTGCGGTCCTGGGCCGAGCAGTTGCCATACCAGGCTGTGATGCAGCCTGATAGGATGCTTTCTATGGTGCATCTGTAAAAGTTGGTAAGAGTCAATGTGGCCATGTGGAATTTCCTTAGTTTCCTGAGGAAGTATAGGCGCTGTTGTGCTTTCTTCGTGGTAGCGTCAACGTGGGTGGGCAAGGATTTTTGGAGATATGCATCCTTAGGAATTTGAAACTGCTAATCATCTCCACCTCGGCCCCGTTGATGCCGACAGGGGTGTGTACAGTACTTTGCTTCCTGAAGTCAATGACCAGGTGTTGTATACTGAGAGAGTGCTGCACTGTCGGAGGTGCTGACCCTCAGTTGAAGCATTGAACCAAAGGCCTGTCTGCTACCTCAGGTTGATGTAAAGGATCCCATGGCCCACAATTCATCCGAAGAGCAGAGGAATTCTCCTCAGTGCCCTAGCCAACATTTATTCGCCAATCAGCATCACTAAATAAACAGATGATCTGTTCATTACCACGTTGCTGTTTGTGGGATCTTGCTGTGTACAAATTAGCTGCCATGTTTCCTACATTGCAACAGTAACTGCACTATTTACAGAGGCAGCACGGTGGCACAGTGGGTTAGCACTGCTGCCTCACAGCGCCAGGGACCCGGGTTCGATTCCGTCCTCGGGTCACTGTCTGTGCGGAGTCTGCACGTTCTCCCCGTGTGTGCGTGGGTTTCCTCCGGGTGCTCCGGTTTCCTCCCACAGTCCAAAGATGTGCAGGTCAGGTGGATTGGCCATGATAAATTTTGCCTTAGTGTCCAGAGGTTAGATGGAGATAGGGCGGGGGGAGTGGGGCTAGTTTGGGTGCTCTTTCGAAGGGTTGGAGCAAACTTGATGGGCCGAATGGCCCTCTTCAGTACGGTAGGGATTCTATGGTTAGAAAAGGTATATCATTGGCTGTAAAACACGTTGGGACGTCTTGAGGTTGTGAAAGGTGTCATATCAATGCAAATCTTTTGTTCTCTTCGATATAATGGAAAATAAAGTGAAAGGAAGAGATGTACCATGAGCGAAGTACTATGAGCTGGCTACGCTTTCATAGATTATCATAGAATTTACAGTGCAGAAGGAGGCCATTCGGCCCATTGACTCTGCACCAGCTCTTGGAAGTAGCACCCCACTTAAGCCCACACCTAACTTCATCCTAACCTAAGGGGCAATTTAGCACGGCCAATCCACCTAACAGCACATCTTTGGACTGTAGGAGGAAACCGGAGCACCCGGAGGAAACCCACGCACACACGGGGAGAACGTGCAGACTCCGCACAGACAGTGACCGAAGCCGGAATCGAACCTGGGACCCTGGAGCTGTGAAGCAACAGTGATTAAAGCTAATTGCTAACACGTCCGCTTTATCAAACAGCGCAGTTTACAAAAAGATGTTGATGCACAATTCATTTTCAGAGAAATTCCACACTGGTTACTGATTACAACAAACAAACACACCGGACAAACCGACAATAATAAAATTGAAATCAAGGAAATTAAGTAAATTCAATATGAAAGTTTTGGGTCAAATCCGAATTGAGAAAGGGCGGGAGTTTCTGCGGAGGACAGGAGCTGCCACTTTGGAAAAGAGAGCGAGCACAATCAGCAAACGTGAAAAGAACAGAGGTCAGCTTCTTGGGAAGACAAAGATCGGAAAGGACAATTGGACATTTATTGTCAAAGGGACGATCTTTGGGGAGTGGAACTTCTCAAACTGCCGTCTTTGAAGTGGAGAAAGGGGAGGCACCAATCATCACAGCAGAGGTAAAGCAGGACAAGGTTCAAGCGGAAAGGTGAAGGGGAGGAATGAGGAGATTGAGCGGTTTTAGATATCAGGCATGACTGAAAGTAATGAGGAACTTTCTAGAAAACATGAACTTTTACCGTATTGTCATTTAGAAAATAAATTGATATATTTTCAGGGAGAGCGAGAGCTTGTTGTACACACGGGATCTAAACTACAGCTAGTTAAGGTTCAGAAATCTAGCTGGGGATTTTACAGGTATCGGAATGCAAGGTTAATCCTGTCAGATACACACACAAACTAACTGAGCTAGCGTTACAGAACACAGCGGGGGAGTAAATTAACGTTGACATTTCACAGCGAGGGTCAGTACAATCACTGTTTCGACAGAAACGTGTACCCGGGGACTCCACAAAATAAATCTAATTTTCTGATCGTACAGGGGGAGGAGTAGGACTTACGAGCATCTTTTGCTTAGGAGGCAATGGTAGTGAAAAACTGGCAACCTCTCATCTTCTGCAGCTAATCATTCAGTAAATAAGAGGGCAGCATGGTGGCACAGTAGTTAGCACTGCTGCCTCACGGCGCCGAGGTCCCAGGTTCGATCCCGACCTCAGGTCACTGTCCATGTGGAGTTTGCACATTCTCCCCGTGTTTGCGTGGGTTTCGCTCCCACAATCCAAAGATGTGCAGGGTAGGTGGATTGGCCACGCTAAATTGCCCCTTGATAATAAAAAGTTCATAGAATTTACAGTGCAAAAGGAGGCCATTCGGCCCATCGAGTCTCACCGGCCCTTGGAAAGAGCACCCTACCCAAGCCCACATCTCCACCGTAACCCAACCTAACCTTTTTTTTGAACACCAAGGGCAATTTAGCATGTTATGGCATGTTAACGGCGATTGTATGGAGATGGAGGGTGGAGGCAAACATTCTTTGTGATGCTAATGACTACGTGGTTGGAAGGGCTTCTCTGAGGTAAATATTTTTTAAAATAAATTTAGAGTGCCCAATTATTTTTATTTTCCCAAGTAAGGGGAATTTAGCATGTCCAGTCCACCTAACCTGCACATCTTTGGGTTGTGGGGGTGAAACCCACGCAGACATGGGGAGAATGTGCAAACTCCACACGGACAGTGACCCAGGGCCGGGTATCGAACCCGGGTCCTCAGCGCTGTAGGCGTCAGTGCTAACCACTGTGCCACCGTGCCGCCGACTTCTCTGAGGTAAATATGGTGCCAAGGTTGCAAACAGAGCTTTTCAGTCTCAGTTGTCAGGGAGACAGACAGATGGAGTCAGTGATGAGGGGATGGAGTTTCTGACAAAATCGAAAAACAATAGCTTCATTTGAGGAAATGCAACGATGGCCAGACAATCTGTCGTTGGTGATTTTGTTTTGTCCACTGTGTACGTTTCCTCAGCCACAGAAAAATACTTTTCACTTCGGTACATGTGACAATAAATTAATCAATCAATCAATGTTGATTGAAGGATAAATATTGGCCAGCTCACCAGAAACAACTTCTGCAAACAGTGACATGAGACCTTGTATATTTAGCTGAAAGGGGAAACGGGTTTAACGGGCGGGATTCTCCGCAATCGGCGCGATGTCCGCCGACCGCCGCCAAAAACGGCGCGAATCAGTGCGGCATCGTGCCACCCCAAAGGTGCGGAATTCTACGCATCTTGTGGGGGCCGAGCCCTCACCTTGAGGGGCTAGGCCCGCGCCGGACTGATTTCTGCCCCGCCAGCTAGCGCGGAAATGACTTTGCCATGCGACGCATGCGCGGGAGCATCTGCGGCCGCTCACGGCATCCCCGCGCATGCGCAGTGGAGGGGGTCTCTTCCGCCTCCGCCATAGTGGAGACCGTGGCAAAGGCGGAAGGAAAAGAGTGCCCCCACGGCACAGGCCCGCCCGCGGATGGGTGGGCCCCGATCGCGGGCCAGGCCACCATGGGGGCACCCCCCCGGGGCCAGATCGCCCTGCGCCCCCCCCCCAGGACCCCGGAGCCCGCCTGCGCCACCTTGTCCCGCTGTTCGAAAGGTAGTTCAATCCATGCCGGCTGGCGTGGGGTGACAGTGGCGGGACTTCGGCCCATCGCGGACCGGAGAATCGCCGGGGGTGGGCCCGCCGACCGGTGCGATTTCCGCCGATCGGCGCGATTCCCGCCCCCGCCTAATCTCTGGTGGCGGAGAATTCGGGACACGGCGGGGGCAGGATTCACGCCAGCCCCCGGCAATTCTCCGACCCGGTGGGGGGTCGGAGAATCGCGCCCAACGTCTCCCTCGAAAGATGGCACCTCTGACAGGGCAGCATTCCCTCAGGACTGCACAGGGTGTGTCAGCCTGGATTGTGCGCTCGGAAGTCTGGAGTGGGGCTTCAAGCTTCTGACTGTGAGACGCGAGGGCCACTCACTGAGCGACTCGTGAAAAACGAGGGAGAAAGGGATCCCGTTATTTATTAAGGCCATTTCTAAAATCTGTGGAGATGGAGATTAGTCCAATCTTAAGTCATCAAAAAGCAAATATTGATGCTGAGACTGTCTAATGCTCCAGTAACCAAGCGCATCGTCTAATAGTGGTGGAATATTTCCCAGGAAGGAAGATTTGTGGGTTTCTCTCCTTCACGGTCCTGGATTGTAGCGCTCAATATTGACTCTGCAACTGTTTGCATTGTATTTTCTGTAGTTGTAAATCACCTGGCTCTAAATAACAGACAGAACGTGGGAAATACAAGGAAAGCATAGATTACTAACCCAATAACTATTCAAATCAGTAAATTAGACTTTGTCACTTAATAAATCATTTATCCATTGCTCGCGTGACTATCGATCAGTTTGGGATTGGAAATAAACCAGTGCTTTAATTCCAACAGATATTCCAAGCCCACACCTCCCTCTGTCATCGGAAGGTAGAGAGATGGTCATTCATCAAGCTTTGAACTGTCAGCTTTCCCAGAATAGGCAGCTCCCCTACTGGGTAAGGTCAGAGGTGCCGGAGTCATTCATTGCAAAGGCGTAGATAAATGCAATTGTTTGCTGTTCTATTACATTTTATTAAGATCGATGCATAATCCAGTCCTCCTTTGTTCTGTAATAACACCCCTCATGTTTGAGACTTTGCCTCTTCTCAGATATTTCCTTTCTTTTGCCCGTTTTTCTCACCCCTCCTTCCTAACCTCTCTGAAAATCTTACCGGCTCTGGCCAGACCCATCGCCCTCCTGTACTTTAACCCAGGGTCTTGTGGACTGCAGAGGCATCACAGCCGGTCACAGCCACCCCTCATCCTCTACCCAAACGCACCCCTGAGGCGGAAAGGGTTCACCAGGAATATTAGCCAGATTCAGAAAGGGATCGGAAAGGATGATTAACGAGAGGGAAACATCTGCAGCAGGAATATTCTCACCTTGGAAATGAAAAATCTGCTCTTCAAAGGATGAAGATTCTTTATCCTTTCACATTGCTGGCTTTTAACTGGAAGGGAACTATTTGAGACGCATCTCACATGTTCAATGGCTGGCTGGTCTCCAATGGCATCACACTTGCGGGGGAGTGTGACTTTGGGTGCACCAAATTATAGAGAGATGAACAGAGCCAGACTGGGGAAGGACCAAGGCGAAGAGAAGAAAGGGGGGAGTGGAAAAGTAGAGGGCAGGAGAAGATAAGAGAGGAGAGGAGCAGAATGGAGGATAGCGATGCAGGGGGGGGGGGGGGGGGGGTTGAAGGGTGAAAGGGTGATACTATTCCAACATGCAATTGAAAGAGCACCATTAATGTTGCAGAAGAAACCTTAGAAGATGTCGATATCGTGAGGGAAAGGCTGAAGGATTTCTAGGCCACTCTCATGTTTCCCACCGAGGCTGGTTTCCGAGAAGTTTAGGAGCAGATTTATCTCCTTGCTCCCTCAACTGTGCAGAATACCATCGGAACAAATCAACTTTAAAATGGGTTTATTTTAGGGCGGCACGGTGGCGCAGTGGTTAGCACTGCTGCCTCACGGCGCCGAGGACCCGGGTTTGATCCGGCCCCGGGTCACTGTCCATGTGGAGTTTGCACATTCTCCCCGTGTCTGCATGGGTCTCACTCCCCACAACCCAAAGACCTCATTATAGAAAAGATGTAGAAGCATTGGAAAGGGTGCATTGGAGAATTACCAGGATGCTGCCTAGATTGGAGGGTAGGTCTTATGAGGAAAGGTTGAGGGAGCTCGGGCTTTTCTCATTGGAGCGAAGGAGAATGAGAGGCGATTTAATAGAGGTTTATAAGATAATGAGGGGGATAGATAGAGTGGACGTTCAGAGACTATTTCTCGGGTGGATGTAGCTGTTACAAGGGGGCACAACATTAAGGTTCGGGGTGGGAGATATAGGAGGGATGTCCGAGGTAGGTTCTTTACTCAGCGAGTGGTTAGGGTGTGGAATGGACTGCCTGCTGTGATAGTGGAGTCGGACACTTTAGGAACTTTCAAGTGGTTATTGGATAGGCACATGGAGCACACCAGAATGACAGGGAGTGGGATAGCTTGATCTTGGTTTCGGACAAAGCTCGGCACAATATCGAGGGCCGAAGGGCCTGTTCTGTGCTGTACTGCTCTATGTTCTATGTGCAAGGTAGGTGGAGTGGCCATTCTAAATTGCCCCTTAATTGGAAAAAAAGAATTGGGTACTCTTAAAAAACTATCATTATTATCATAAAATTTACAGTGCAGAAGGAGGCCATTCGGCCCATCGAGTCTGCACCGGCTCTTTGAAAGAGCACCCTACCCAAGGTCAACACCTCCACCCTATCCCCATAACCCAGTAATCCCACCCAACACTAAGGGCGGTTTTGGACACTAAGGACAATTTAGCATGGCCAATCCACCTAACCTGCACATCTTTGGACTGTGGGAGGAAACGGGAGCACCCGGAGGAAACCCACGCACACACGGGGAGAACGTGCAGACTCCGCAGACAGTGACCCAAGCCGGGAATCGAAGCTGTGAAGCAATTGTGCTATCCACCGTGCTGCCGTATGGTGTTCCATCAGTTTTGACGTTTACTTGAGGTTCCTCAAGGTATTGTACCTGGACATATGTGGCCAACCTCTGCCCTTTGCTCTCTATTGTGTGACACCGGGTTCTTGGACTCACAGGTCAAGCACCAGTCTTCCGCATCATGAATATACAAGTTGTGTAGACCCGCTGTACCACAAAAACACCACAAATCTAATAACACAATATGGGAGTGAGGCATCAACCCCTTGGCTCAGGGAGTGAGGATCTGTAACTTGCCCCGGCAACCACAGAGTTAATGTTTCGTCCGCACAAAAATCATTTCTTTTTAATGGCAAACTGAGCTCAGTTTCTTCATAAAAATCCACGGAAAGACAACATGTGCCAAAACAAGATATGTGGGACTAAGACTTCTGACAAAATATACAATCAGACTATCCAAACATATTTCAACTCCCTGAGTGTCAATGGTGTCTGATAGGGAGTCCTGCACAATCAAATGGTTCATTGAAAGTGATGGGCTTCTGTATAAAATCTCCTCAATGGATAGCTGCAAGGAAGCGGCCATGGCCACGCTAACAGGTCCGTGTTACCTTCCATCTGACCTTTGTGCACTTTTGAAACACAGCGGCTGTGTGGAGGCTGTCCCCCACTTTTGCTTCGCTTTTCCTGGCATTTTTCTTTTTATGGGATAATAATAGAAGCACTGGAGTGAGAGCGAACAAGTTAAACAAACATGCTTTGCTTTTGTTGAAGAATTCGAGACTTGAAAATAGTTGTGGGACCAAGTCAAAGCTTTCGTTGGAACTATCACCTCATTCAGGGCACATGGGGCTGATGCTTGCTTCAATAAAAGGGCAGTGTTAACGATGCGTGCTGTTATTAACGCACAAATCAAGCAGCAAGCTCAGAGAATGGCGAAGTTCGCTGTGAGTCCCCAGAACTTGTCGGTTGATTTACTTCACACTTGAACCGCCCTCAACCTCCATGTGATTTTTCAAAACTTGCTGCCGTTACACATTAATTGTCATAAATGTACCACAGAACACGAAAGCCAATAATTTCATCTTTTAACTACATTATAATTCAACCTCTCTGGTCCATAAAGGGAACAATTGAAACTGTTCAATCTCATTCCTGCAGGCGGTATATTCTTCTGAGGGAAATCTCTAACTCCGCATTTATTTATTTTTCTTCCTCTCTTTCTTATCTCTTAATCCAATCTTTCTTTCACGCTCTTTATTTCTCTTTCTGTCCCTGATTTGACTCTAACTCACTGATTTCCTTCTCCACCCTTCCTCTGTTTCTTTCTTCATTCTTAAACCTCATTGGTTAAGGAGACAGAGCGTGGGTCCCATAGTTCACTGATGTCCCAGATGCCTCACTGCTCTCCGTTGCATCGTCATCAGCTCAAACTCCCAGAGAGCTACAGGACAAAAGTCTTTGAGCTGCAAGTTAACCTGGAAATCCATCAACCTGGATGTTTCCTGTCATTGACGTCAGGGATGCCGAAACAGGAGGAGCACAGTGGTTAGCACTGTTGGTTCACAGCGCCAGGGTCCCGGGTTCGATTCCCGGCTTGGGTCACTGTCTTTGCGGAGTCTGCAGGTTCTCCCCGTGTCTGCATGGGTTTCCTCCGGGTGCTCCGGTTTCCTCCGGTGAGATCATGGAAATGTTGTCCAGGTCTTGCTGCGTGCAAACACAGACTGCCTAAGTACTGAACATGTTTCAGACTTTGTTAAAACTCGAAGAAATGATGAGTAGAAAGATCAAAACTATTATTCAAGCACCATCAAGCAGCAGTTCCTGCCTCTTTACCAACCCCATCTGACTGGTTGACCCCACCTTGACTTGGAACCATATCGCTGCTCCTTCACTGTGGCTGGGTCAAAGTCCTGGAGGTCCCAAAAGCCCAGTGGATGTAAGCACACCCAACGGACTGCAGCGGTTCCCCCACCACCTCTCAAGGATGGGGGTTAGCTCCAAATGCTGGCCTCACTAGAACAATGCCCACATCCCACGAATGAATAAAGAAAGCATTGTCAATGTAGGAGCTGCTGCGTGTGTTTGAACCATTGAACCAAATCCTTGAAAACTAATTTGGGAATGAATTCTCCATAGATGTGAAATCAGGCAGGGACCCTTCTCATTCGCATTCGCCACAGGATTAAAGCTTTAATTAATTCCTCCAATCCTTTGACAGCAAAGACCTTTTGATGGACAGTTAAACAAACCGAGAGTTTGAGCTCCGCATATTCTTTTAGCGTGAGGGCCATTTCCTCAGCAGCTGCCATGTTGAGTTTGGTCCGAAGTTTGAACGGAGAGGCCAGCAATCCTTGAACGCAACAAAATCGAGATTACTGAGCAGTGCCAAAATCATCATGTCCACCTATAAAGTTTCCACAACAAATACATTCTTCAAATATCAGGCAGTGTCAAAGTAGACAAACTGAAAGACTGTAGCACTTACCACAACATTCCATACAGCCAATGCAGTATCTCTGAGAAGTAGTCACTGTTGTAATGTGGGACGATTAAGCTGTGCACAGCAAGATCCCACAAAGAGCAATATCATAACAACCAGATCATTTGTTCTAATGCTGGTTGGATATTGGCCAGAGTACTGGGGATAACCCTCCTGCTCTTTTTCCAAAAAGGTACCATGAGGTTGGCTACCCCACTCATCCAGAAGACAGTGCCTCTGACAGTTCAGCACTCCCTCAGGACTGCACTGCGCATTTCAGCCTTAGATGTTGCGCCCTGGGCTCCAGATTAGGGCTTGAACACCCTCCGACTCCGAGGTGGGAAAAGACTGGCACGTTGAGAGTGTGGCAATGTGATTCTGGGTTCTTTTGTGAAAGCGAGGTAAAAACCTTGGGGTTGATTCTCCATTTCCCGACGCAGGTATCGGGATTCCTGGTCCCGCGGAAAATGGGGCATTGAAGGAAAAACGGGTTTGGCGCTGTTGCGATGCTCCAATTCCCATCCAATGGCCTCAGCGCGCTACCCGTCCAGCACCGACGAGTGGGTGCAAATTATGCCGGAAGCCCGATTCACCACCCCCATAGAAGAAAATCCTCCGGGGGGGGGCTTTGGTCCACGTTTGCCCAAGCGTGACTCTGGTGTGGTGGCACCCAGGGTGGGTCAAGGGGGTCAGTGCATAACTGATGTTCCCTGCAAAGTCCATCGGAAGGCCCCCCTCCCCCACACAACACAAATCCGGCCCTCCCCACCAGATACATAGGGACCTCGTCCCCCCCACCACGGAAATAATGTGTCATCCGTCCACTGCACACACGCATGAAATGCAAATCTTCCATCACAGCACAAAGCACTTAGCTGTTTTAGGTGTGGTGAGGAGCTGTCAATCATAGCAGGCGTGTTTATAAACATTGTGTTGGCATCAAAGCAGGGTACATGAGATGCATTCAAGTATGAAGGGAAAGATAGATAAACAATCCTCCAAGCACCTTGTCCCTGCAGCAATAAAACTGTCATTCATTAGCTAATGCAATGTATTGCTGTGTGAAATTGAGTGGAAGATTTTTATTTCAAAGACTGTCAAAGGAATTGAGGCCCTTTCAAGGAAGCCTCTGACACTTGTAACAGCCGCTGCTTTAAACACTTTTGTCTGAGGCAGCAGATGTGAGGAAAGGGTAAGTGAAAATGCAGTGATGTCTCAACCTACTGCCTGGACTGCTCTTCAGCTTTCAGACTTGGGCCTCTGTTGGGGGTCTCTGATTGGGGGGGGGGGGTCGATGGGGGTGTCGGATCACTCACATGTGTGCGGGCTGTGGGAGGGTGACACGTTATTCCCTTGGTGGGGGGGGAGGGGAGGATGTTCCTACTTGTCAGCAGAGTGGGGGGATTTGCATTGTTGGGGGAGGGAGGGGGGCTGACCCTGGAACTCGGTATCGGACCACCCACTCAAAATGGCGACCCAATACTAGGATCCTGGCGGAATCTGGCGAGTTCTCCCCCGTGGATAAATTAGCGTGCTAAAGGAAAGAGACTTGCGCCTGGGTGCCACGCCCAGTGCCAGCAGAGACCAGTAGCCATTCTCCATTGGTGGGAGCTCTTAGACTCCAGATCGGAGAATCCAGGCCCTCATCTTCCTAACTGCCGACATCTCTGTGCCGTAAGCAACCAGAAAACATGGTTTAACGCTGCGGTAACAGTAACTCACAGAGGAAAATTGTGGTTGTCATGGGAAAACATCGGCCACCTTTTCCCCAGGGGCAGAAGAATGTCCTGTGCTTTCTGTTCATTGAGTCATCATCAGCTGCAAATGGCTCCATGATACATTTCAACATTGGCGACAGATCGGTGTGTAACTCTGAGTGAACAGCTTGCACAGTGAGTGTGTTCCATTCTAAAGGTGGACGTGGCAGGTTGTATTGTAAATTGCTGGAGGTCCACAGCAGCCGACGCGGGGGAATAGAGTGCCCCCATGGCACAGGCCTGCCCGCGGATCGGTGGGCCCCGATCGCGGGCCAGGCCACCGTGGGGGCACCTCACGGGGCCAGATCCCCCCGCACGCCCCCGAGGACCCCGGAGGCCGCCCGCGCAGCCATGTCCCGCCAGTAAGTACCTGTTGTAATTTACGCCGGCGGGACCGGCCTAAAACGGGCAGCCACTCGGCCCATCGCGGGCCGGAGAGTCGCCGGGGGGGGGGGGGCTGCTGCCAACGGCCCCCGACCGGCGCGGCACGGTTCCCGCCCCCGCCAAATCCACGACGCCTGGAGAATCCGGCAGCCGGCGGGGGCGGGATTCATGCCACCCACCGGCGATTCTCTGACCTGGCGGGGGGTCGGAGAATCCCGCCCATAATTCTGTATTATTACAGGGTTACTTTGGTTTTTATTGACAAGATCCTAAACACATGGATTGCAGTGACCGTTTGCGCACACTTCAAGACTTTTTTTAAAAACAAGTACTTGAGGCATTTGAAAACAAGAGCAAAAGCAATATGTGTGAAATTACGCTGTGTTCGGTCTTGTATCCAAAAATTCTACAAGAAGGTCGTGTGGTCAGAAAGAAAAATACAGATGTCTCAGTTCAAACTCTGGTCTGCCAATTCTCTGCCCCCAGGCTAAAGGAATAAAGCAGAGCCTGGTTCTGGCTCCAAACCCTGTTCCTTCCTATAATTAATAAAGAAAACTCTGCATCCATTCAAATATCCTAGCAATGTTTCTCCTTTACAACTATATTCCTGCCGCAGATTGCTTTGTCACCCAAAAAAATTGAGCAGTAATTTATCTTGCTCCAGTAATTGGGCTTGAGGATTTTGGAAGTGGCTGCCAGGATGTATTTATTAACAGCAACATTTGTAACGTTGCTCCCATCTGATATGTCAATCAGCTGGAACGAGTCTTAATGAAATGTCCAGGGAATTACAGCAGCTCAAACACTTGGGTTTTATTGAACATGTCACTCCAGCCAATGCCCCCAGCTCCGTCGTGAACACTTGGATCAATCATCGCAGCAATGTTTTTCTGCCACTATTGCAGTCGATGTTACGCCATCCTCTTATGCTATCGCATAAGGACTAACTAAATCAATGTGTGGTCACCTTGGTGAATTTTACCTCTATTTCATGGACACTGATGTGAGAATACAGGAAATTTGGGGTGTGGGCACACGCCACAGAGATGGTTTTCTCGGGTGTTACGTTGTGGGTGATTATCTGGCTGTGCCATTCACTCACAGAGCAAGCTTTCAACGCCAGCCATAGCACATCAACAATTTTATTTACATGGTACATTTAATCAAATAAAATTTCCCAAGGTGCTTGACTGGAGAGCAATCAGGCACAATTTGGCCTAGCTAAATTAGGTGGCCTTCGGTCAGGTAACCAAATCACGGGTCAATGCGCTATGGGTTAGCACTGTTGCTTCATAGCATCAGGGTCCCGGGT
Organism: Scyliorhinus torazame; assembly: GCF_047496885.1. NCBI lineage: Eukaryota > Metazoa > Chordata > Chondrichthyes > Carcharhiniformes > Scyliorhinidae > Scyliorhinus > Scyliorhinus torazame. The sequence goes on from NC_092717.1 coordinate 6,782,872, forward strand.
TCGATTCCCGGCTTGGGTCACTGTCTGTGCAGAGTCTGCGCGTTCTCCCCCCCCGTGTCTGCGTGGGTTTCCTCCGGGTGCTCGGATAAGCTGGTTTGACTTTCTCATCACAAGCAGTCGCCCCGCCATCACTACTTCCTTAACTCGATACATTTTCTGAATTGAACTTTGAAGCTGTGAAATTTCTGTTCTTCTCTGAAATGAACCTGTTTTGCTGATGTCGGAATTTTAAAATCGGGTCAGTTTTACCTTTGCAGGCTCGGAGCTCCTCTCACTGATTGTGCGGCCTGAAATTGCAGCACTGCCGCCCATCATTTCCTGTGTATTTAGATAAGAGGCTCCACTAAAACGTACTTTACAGAATCAAAGAGGTTGGGCAAAAGACAAGGCCAAAATGTATGGAAGTAAGTCACTTACTAAGTGATTCACGATTAATTTTATCAATCAATAACAGGTATAGCTGGGGGGCACAGTGGTTAGCCCAGTTGCTTCACAGCTCCAGGGTCCCAGGTTCGATTCCCGGCTTGGGTCACTGTCTGTGTGGAGTCTGCACGTTCTCCCCGTGTGTGCGTGGGTTTCCTCCGGGTGCTCCAGTTTCCTCCCACAGTCCAAAGATGTGCAGGTTAGGTGGATTGGCCATGATAAATTGCCCTTAGGTTAGGTGGGGTTACTGGGTTACAGGGATGGGGTGGAGGTGTGGGCTTAAGTGAGTGCTCTTTCCAGGAGCCGATGCAGACTCAATGGGCCAAATGGCCTCCTTCTGCACTGTTAATCCTATGATTCTATGATAGGTATCAAGTACAAGTCTTAAAAAAAATAATTGACAGGATGTGGGCGTCTCTGGGTGAGCCAGCATTTATTGTCCAATCCTAATTGCTCTTCAGAAATTGGTGCTGAGCTGCCTTACTGACCCGCTAAAGTCCGTGGTGTAGGTACCCCCACTGTGCTGTTAGGGAGGGAATTCCAGGCTGTTGCCCCAGTGACAGTGAAGGAACGGCGATATATTTCCAAGTCAGGGTGGTGAGTGACTTGGAGGGGAACCTCCAGGTGGTGGGGTTCCCAGGTATCTGCTGCCCTTGTCCTTCTAGCTGGTAAAGGTTGTGGGTTTGGAAGGTGCTGCCGAAGGAGCCTTGGTGAGCTCCTGAAGCGTTTCTTGCAGGTGGTACACACCGCTGCCACCGTTCATCAGTGGTGGAGAGTTTGAATGTTTGTGAAAGGGAAGCCATCAAGCGGGCCTGCTTTGTCCTGGATGGTGTTGAGCTTCTTCACTGTTCTTTGAAACAACAAGCCTCCCGAGTTTGGGATGGAAGCTGCGAGTGGCCCTGGACCCTGGAAAACCACAGCAGGTGAGGGGAGCTTCGACCAGGTGGATCTTCAAGTTTCAGTGTCTTCAAGGAGATTCATCTTCCAACCTCAGATTGTCCTGAAGATCCAGCTTCTTTCCCAGGGGATCCAGCTTCTTTCCCAGGAGATCCAGCATCTTTCTCAGGAGATCCAGCATCTTTCTCAGGAGATCCAGCATCTTTCCCAGGAGATCCAGCATCTTTCCCAGGAGATCCAGCACCTTTCTCAGGAGATCCAGCATCTTTCTCAGGAGATCCAGCATCTTTCCCAGGAGATCCAGCATCTTTCCCAGGAGATCCAGCATCTTTCCCAGGAGATCCAGCATTTTTTTTCCATATGGTGGATCATTCATTTTGATCGCCTTTGAAATATGGCACCCAGTTATGCCGGCAGGACGGACGCCATCAAGTCCGTCCCACCACGGAATACGGCACAAAACCCCCGGATGCGTGATTATTAGGCCGGAGATGGAAGAGGCAGGATTCTCCAGTAATGGGGCTATGTCCCCACGCCAGCGTGAAAAGCGGTGCCAACCACTCCGGCCTCAACGGTCCCCGATAATGGGGAATGCTCCCCTTCCTAGAGGGCAGGTCGGCGCCAGAGTGGTCCCGCAGCTCCAGCCGGCACGGAACGGCCCACGTGATTCAGGGCATGCCGCTACGACCGGCGTATTTCCGCGCATGCGCGGGGATTCCCTTCTCCGGGCCGGCCCCCAGGCAATATGTCGGAGCCCTACAGGGGCCCGGCGTGATGTAAAATAGGCCCCCACGAACCAGCCCGCCCGGCGATCAGTAGGCCCCGATTGTGGGCCAGGCCACCGTGCCCCCAGCCCTGGGGTCGGATGCCCCACCCCCTCCCTCCAGGACGGCCCCCGCAGACTCACCTTCCAGGTCCCACCGTGTGGGGTCTTAGTAACCCACGCCGGTGGGACGCGGCCAAACCTGTCGGCCACTCAGCCCATCGGGGCCTGGAGAATCGGAGGGGGGGGGGTGCTCTCAACGGCCCCCGACCGGCGCGGTGGGAATCCCGCGGGCGCCCGAGAATCGGCGCCGGCGAATGGGGATGCTGGCGTCGGGGCGGCAGCGCGTGATTCTCGTGTCCCCCCGGGGATTCTCCGACCCGGCGCGATGTGGTTTCCTGTTGCCCTCTGCAGTGGGAAACAATCCCCCATCCTGGCCTCCACCACGGGACTTAGTCCCAATTAGGGCAATTCCACCTCCTATCTTTTAGCAGTAATCTGGGGCGAAATTCTCCGGTATCGGTGCGATGTCCGCCGACTGGCGCCCAAAACGGCGCAAATCAGTCGGGCATCGCGCCACCCCAAAGGTGCGGAATGCTCCGCATCATTAGGGGCCGAGCCCCAACCTTAAAGGGCTAGGCCGGCGCCGGACGAATTTCCGCCCCGCCAGCTGGCGGAAAAGGCCTTTGGTGCCTCGGGGGGTGCCCCCACGGTGGCCTGGCCCGCGATCGGGGCCCACCGATCCGCGGGCGGGCCTGTGCCGTGGGGGCACTCTTTCCCTTCCGCCTCCGCCACGGCCTCCACCATGGAGGAGGCGGTAGATACTCTCCCCACTGCGCATGCACGGGAAACTGTCGGCAGCCGCTGACGCTCCCGCGCATGCGCCACATTTCCGCGCCAGCTGGCGGGGCAACAAACGCCATTTCTGCCAGCTGGCGGGGCGGAAATTCCACCGGCGTCGGCCTAGCCCCTCAATGTTGGGGCTCGGCCCCCAAAGATGCGGAGCATTCCGCACCTTTGGGCCGGCGCGATGCCCGCCTGATTGGCGCCGTTTTTGGCGCCAGTCGGCGGACATTGCGCCGTTGGGGGAGAATTTCGCCCCTCATATCTGGGTCACCTGTAGATTCACTGATAGAGATTACTTGCTGTGATTGGCCAACAATTCCATTATATGTCTCAAGTGACTACCAGGATGGTAGATGGGGAATCGGATGTCTTTCGTTACCGGGGTAAGACTGGGGAAAGCAGCAAAAATGCCAAGGTCAGCAATAGAGACTCAGAAATATTCATTACCTGTAGTTTTGTTTTTCACTTGCCACCTGAATCTTCTCATAGAAGGAATATGCCTGGTTTCCCTCCCAATCTCTCAGATCAATTCTCAGTGAGTATTGTCGCTGGTTTGTATGAAGGAAGATCATCTCATTGCCGAGCCAATGTTCCCCAGATGGATTGCCAAAACCCTACCGACAGAGGATAACAAATGATTAATGTGCATCAACGCCAACATTCAGGGCAGGGAATTAGCTCTATCAACAAAAAACACACAAGGGGGTATTCTGCCCAAAGACATGGACAGTTTCACAAAGCTGGGCGCCACTGGAGGGTTTCCTTCAGCAGGGCTGTGGATGTGGCGTTTCCTGCGGGATGTTGGCAATGGAAGGCAATCCAGGCTCCGAACAAGGGACGTCATTCTCCGACCCCCCGCTGGGTCGGAGAATGGCCGTTGGCCGCCGTGAATCTCGCCCCCCGCCGAAGTCTCCGGTACCGGAGATTGGGCGGGGGCGGGAATCGGGATTGGATTCCGAAGCCAGGTTCCCTCCAAAAGCCTTTTCTCTTTCGGATTCTGACTGAGCCGGTGTGGGACTCCAACATTTCCTGTTTAATTAATTGTTCGCTGAGTAAGATCTGCCCATCAAGTACAGAACCAAATGATCATGCAGCACTGACAAGAGGACACTCGGTCGTTAATATCTCTGCTGGCTCTTTGGAAAGAGCTATCCCGTTAATCCCACTCCTCCCTGCTCTTTCCCCGATAGCTCAGCTTGTTGTTCCTCTCCAAATATTTCTCCAATTCTGTTTTGGAAGTTATTGAACGTGCTTCCACCGCCCTTTCTGCCAGCATCTTCCAGATCACAACAACTCGCTGGGTAAACATCATTCTCACCACAGCCCCCTGGTTCCTTTGCTAATTACCTGAAATCTAGTTAACAACCCTCCTCCAGTGGAAACATTTATTCCCAACTTCTCAGTCATAGCCTGTATGATTTTGAATATACTCCGCTTAAACTTCTCGAGAGAGGGAGAACAATCCCAATAGGTTGTAAAATAACAAAATCTTGTTGCAATGTTAACATAGAAGAATTATCCATCGGTGCTACAGAGAGAGGTTATTATCAAAGACAGATGACAAACCAACACTATTATAGAATCATGGAATTTACAGAGCAGAAGGAGGCCATCAGACCCATCGAGCCTGCACCGGCCCTTGGAAAGAGCACTCTATCTAAGCCCACCACTCCACCCTACCCCCGTAACCCAGTTACCCCACCTAACCTTTTTGGACACTAAGGGCAATTTAGCACGGCCAATCCACCTAACAGCACGTCTTTGGACTGTGGGAGGAAACTGGAGCACCCGGAGGAAACCCACGCACACACGGGGAGAACGTGCACACTCGGCGCAGCAGTGACCCAAGCCGGGAATCGAACCTGGGGCCCTGGAGCTGGGAAGCAACTGTGCTAACCACTCTGCTGCCATGCCGCCTCGTGAATACAGCTTGATGGAAGGGGAATATCTTAAGGAAGTTCTGAAAGGAGGGGAGGGGGGTGGGGAGGAGAAGAGAGTCAGGGGAGGCAGGTCCAGAGTGTATGGTCTACACAGCTGAAGGTACAGCAACCAATGGCGAGGCAACGAGAGGGGGAATCGGATGTAAAAGGGATCAGAAATGGAGGGATATTGTGTTCTGATACGAAAGTGAGGAAAAGTAAACAATAAGTAAAGGCCAAAACAGTACACTAACAGGAGTAAAGTCAATTCAGAGAGATTAACCATAAAGGTGCGGGAGGAAAACAGTGCTTTACATGGGAGCTAATTAGCATAAATAGATTGGAACACCATAGAATTCCTACAGTGCAGAAGGAGACCATTCAGCCCATTGAGTCTGCACCGACCCTTGGAAGGAGCACCCTACTTAGGCCCACGTCCCCACCCTATCCCAGTAACCCCACCTAACCTTTTGGACACTAAGGGGCAATTTAGCATGGCCAATCCACCTAACCCGCACATCTGTGACAGTAAAGGAACGGCCGATATATTTCCAAATCCACGACCACCACCATCTAGAAGGACATGGGCAGCAGACACAAGGGAACACCATCACCTGGGAGTTCCCCTCCAAGCCACTCACCACCCTGACTTGAAAATATATCGCCGTTCCTTTACTATCACTGGGTCAAAATCCTGGAACTCTCTCCCTAACAGCACTGTGGGTGTACCTACACCAGAGACTGCAGCGGTTCTAGAAGACATCTCACCACCACCTTCTTATGGGCAATTAATAATCTTTATTAGCACAAGTAGGCTTACATTAACACTGCAATGAAGTTACTGTGAAAAGCCCCTAGTCGCCACACTCAGGCGCCTGTTTGGGTACACGGAGGGAGAATTCAGAATGCCCAATTCACCTAACAGTCTTTCGGGACTTGTGGGAGGAAACCGGAGCACCCGGAGGAAACCCACGCAGACACGGGGAGAATGTGCAGACTCCGCACAGACAGTGACCCAAGCCGGGAATCGAACCCGGGACCCAGGCGCTGTGAAGCAACAGTGCTAACCACTGTGCTACCGTGCCGCCCAGCAATAAATGCTGGTCTAGCCAGCGACAGCCACATCCCACAAAATATTTTTTTTAAGTTTAGCAATGTCCCATAGATAAGTCTTGATAGATTTTAATATCTTGAAATATGTAAGGTAAAGAGATACGATGAAGTTCTAGTTAACAATATTGTACCAAAGCAGGCTTAACCTCCTAACGATAGCACTGACGACAGCTAGCCAATCTTTCAAACTAAAGCAATAAATATATCATTTTTCTGAAATTTCATACCATTTCCTTTCCTGTGTTTAATGAGTAAACTTGCCAAGATTTTACCATGACTAACATTAACCCAAATAAAGCAAGCAATTTAGATATAGATTAAGGAAGGTCTCCATGGTGCAATCATTAACATGGACAAGGGTATCGGGTAATGCAGTCGCTGTAATATCACTCGAGTGCATCTCCAAAACTCTTTGGGAATGATCCTGTTTTTCCTCGTCTGGTGTGATCCACAACCAGACACGGACGATACCTGTTTTGTACGGCAAGGCGTCTCGTTGGCATTTACCTAAATGTTGGCGTTAAGTCTACTTTCGGAGCCTCAAACCAGTCCTAAAAGAAAGGGGGCTGAGTATAATAGTGAACCCGTCACTGTGGATGTGGGCGGTCGTCATTCAGAAATCTGCTGCTGAGTGTGGGCGAGTCACACTCCTGCCCATCTGCGCGACACAGCCCGCACCGCCTGCTGGCATCCAGTTATAAGATCCCAGTAAAATAAAACATTTGATTTGTAGGGTTAAAGATGGAGACTCAGCGTGCCATGGCTGAAAGGTGGTGTGGGGGGTGGGGTTGTTGGGGGCTGGAGAAATGGACGGTGCGATTTACCACCTGAAGCAGCACCTGAAAAATCTCATAGAACATAGAACAGTACAGCGCAGTACAGGCCCTTCGGCCCACAATGTTGTGCCGACCATTTATCCTAATCTGAGATCAACCTAACCTACACCCCTTCAATTTACTGCTGTCCATGTGCCTAAGAGTCGCTTAAATGTCCCTAATGACTCTGACTCCACCACCTCTGCTGGCAGTGATTCCACACACCCACCACTCTCTGTGTAAAGAACCGACCTCTGACATCTCCCCTATACCTTCCTCCAATCACCTTAAAATTATGTCCCCTCGTGACAGCCATTTCCACCCTGGGGAAAAGTCTCTGGCTATCCACTCTATCCATGCCTCTCATCACCTTGTACACCTCTATGAAGTCCACCTCTCTTCCTTCTTCGCTCTAGTGAGAAACGCCCTCGCTCCCTCAACCTTTCTTCATAAGACATGCCCTCCAGTCCAGGCAGCATCCTGGTAAATCTCCTCTGTACCCTCTCCAAAGCATCCACATCCTTCCTATAATGAGGCGACCAGAACTGGACACAATATTCCAAGTGTGGTCTAACCAGCTGCAGCAAAACCTCGCGGCTCTTAAACTCAATGCCCCTGTTAATGAAAGCCACACACCATACACCTTCTTAACAACCCCATCAACCTGGATGGCAACTTTGAGGGATCTATGTATGTGGACCCCAATATCCCTCTGTTCTTCCTCACTTCCAAGAATCCTGCCTTTAACCCTGTATTCAGCATTCAAATTCGAACTTCCAAAATGAATCAATTCACACTTATCAAGGTTGAACTCCATCTGCCACTTCTCAGCCCAGCTCTGCATCCTGTCAATGTCCTGTTGTAACCCGCAACAACCCTCAACACTATCTACAGCTCCCCCAACCTTCGTGTCATCGGCAAACTTACTAACCCACCCTCCTACTTCCTCATCCAAGTCATTTATAAAAACCACCAAGAGCAGAGGTCATCTCAGTTCTTTAGTCTTCCTATCGCAGAATGTATCCAGCCATCAGTGTGCTGGTAAACAGACTGTGTGTTTGTCATAAAGCTTTTACATTGTTGTATTGTTATATTGTTGAGGGCTGGTCTACGTCAGTTGGCTGGAGAGCTGGTTCATGATGCAGAGCGAGGCCAGGAGCCCAGGTTCAATTCCCCGTACCGGCTGAGGTTATTCCTGAAGGCCCCCCCTTCTCAAGTTTGCCCCTCGCCTGAGACAGGTGACAAGGTGTCATTGACATTGGTGTAAATCTTTCCTTTGGCAAACAGCATGATTCCCAGGATGATGGACACTCTGATTCGCTGTGATGTGCACCCTCCTTCCGTGGGCTGTGACCAACTTTACCCCAGCAGAAGTCATTACGGTCGGAGGATTTGATTGACTCTTGCAATCCATATGACGCCACCCCCCCCCCCCCCCCCCCCCCCCCCCCACACACCCCCCCAACCACCTGGAATTCCCACCCTCAGGAGCACCAGCCTCCACTTGCTGGGACTGTCCGGGGTGGGGTTCAGGCTGACTCACTCTCTCCCAGTTGGCTAATGGAATGAGTATCAAGGTTCACGACCGCTGCGATGGGCACCCTCCTGTGTTCTGCCACCGTCTGCCTAATCCCACAGGTGGTTAAGGCCAAAGTGTAAATCGAACAAAATAGTGTTTTGGTTCTTTGAGTAATCAAAGTTTTTTTTTAAATCTGTTATCAATTTGCGGTTAAATACTCCAAATACTTTATAGGATTACAAGAAAGCCTGAGACTTAGGCACAGCATTCCAGAATATAATTGAATTTTATTCTCCCATTGAGTGGGGACCATTGCAACTGAATATCAAGCAATGGCCGTGAACGTTTGGACAGGTTTGATCGGGTTTGTATTCAGTCCCATTGAAGCTCTTTGTTTTCATTCAGCTCATACAGTTGTTTCTGTTTTAACCCTTTACTGACAATTAAGCAGTGCAACCTATTGCTAATCTGAGCTCACTGGCGAAGGACATCCAACACCACACGGCCCAGTGGCACAGTGGTTAGCACTGCTGCCTCACAATGCCAGGGACCCGGGTTCGAATTCAACCTCAGGTAACTGTGGAGAGTTCTCCCAGTGTCTGTGTGGGTTTCCTCCGGGTGCTCCGGTTTCCTCCCATAGGTGTGCAGGTTAGGTGGACTAACCATGCTAAATTGCCCCTTAGGGTGGGGTTGCAGGAATAGGAGAGGGGATTGGGCCGAGGTAGTGTGGTTGTTCAAAGGGTCAGTGCAGTGCAGACTCGATGGGCCGAATGGTCTCCTTCTGCACTGTGGGGATTCGATGAGACCCCTCCTCCTAACGAGGGGTCATCAAAACCTGGAATTGTTGCCCCCGAAGGGCTGTGCAATCTAGGAGGGGCATGGGGGGGAAATCATTGGGGGCTGGAATATAGAAAGGCAGAAGTTATTCTGCAATTGTACCGAGCTCTGGTTAGACCTGGAGTTCAGTCCTGGACCACTGATCCTCAGGAAGGATTGAGTGCAGCGCAGGTTCACTAGAATAACCCCAGGACCAAAAGGGTTAAATTATAAGGGCCAGTTGTATAGTCGTGGCTTGTATACCCTCGAGTATGGAAGATTAAGGAACGATTTAACTGAGGTGTTTAAGATGATGAAGGGAATTTAAAGGATTGATAGAGATTCCTCTGGTGGGCTGGTGGGAGTGTGGGGGTGGTGGTTGGGGGGGGGGAGTACAGACCCAAGGGACAGAATCTTCGAATTAGTGCCAGGTTGTTCAGGGGTGATGTCAGAAAGCATGCCTTCACGGAAGGGGGGAGTGGAACTCTGGAACTCTCTCAACATCAACAATAAGCTGCATTTAAAAAGCACCTTCAGCATCGTAGACTGTCCCAAGATGATTCACAGGAGCATTCTTGAAGAAAGTTTTACACAGAGCCATATAAAGTGACGCAAGGTCACGTGTCAAGGCTTCAGTCAAAAAAGCAGATTTTAAGAAGTACTTTTAAACTGGAGGAGAGGGGGAAATAGATCAGGAGAGGTTACGGGAGGGAATTCCAGAACTTAGGACCTAGGCAGTTAGAGGCACGGCTGCCAGTTAGGGGTTACAGAGGCAAGGCAGCAAGTAGAGATCAACCATAAACTAACTGAATAATCAAACAAGGTATCGGGGCTGAATAACCTCTTCCTGTTCCTGTGTTTCCACATAACGATTCATCCATTGTTAAACACTGACCATTCTTTACAACAATCTTTTGGATTTAAAGTTCCAATTATTGCAGTCAATTCGGTTTTCTCATCAATCCCAGATTTCCCTTTCACCCTTCCATCCACATCAGGTACACCGAGTGAAAGGTCTCACTTACCATTTTATATTCTTTCCACGTTCGATGAAAATCTACACTGCCATCCTGTCTGTGCTGTATGACCATCCAACCGCCACCTGCCGTTTCCATGTTACAGTACACCTGTGGAGAAATAGACGGAGTGGTGAGGCTCAGCTTTGAGAGAGTGCTGAGTGAATCTTTCTTTTTTGCAATAAATTTACAGTACCCAATTCTTTTGTTTTCCCAATTAAGGGGCAATTTAGCGTGGCCAATCCACCAACCCTGCACATCTTTGGGTTGTGGGGGTGAGACCCTCGCAGACACGGGGGGAAATGTGCAAATTCCACACGGACAGTGAGGGAGAGAGGAATAGGGAGACATGGGGATAGGTTGAGATGAAGCGAGGGTGGGAGAAGTTTCAAAATTTCTTCTCATTCCTGTGGGCTGTTTCTTTGCAATGCTAGTCGGAAGGTATGACCCAATATGCCAGATGGGCCGAGTGGCCTGTTTATGTGTCGTAGACTCTATAATTAGACTGATATTATGAATTCTTCCCATTATTTGTCCTTATAATTGGAAGGCAGCTTTCCGCAATAATGCATCACTTTATTAACATTTCTCAGTTTGCAAAGTGGAAGAGGTTAAAGTAGAGAGAAGCCTAAGAACAAACCATTCCTCAAAATATCCCCACGGGATTTTAACATTGATGTCTTGCTGATGTATTTGTACAGTGACTTTCACACAGGTCATTTATGCTGAGATGTTGGCTTCAGCCTCGAGCTAAAGCCATCGCTCAGTGTTGACAGGTACTTACAAAACAATAAAAGCTCCCAGAGACTTGGCTTGTTAGCATCAAGGTGATGGATGTCAGTGCTGGAGAATCAAGCACATCCCCCAGACCCTGATCTTAACTCTCCCTCTGCTGGTGGAAGGTGAGTGAGGGACTGCAGTTCGAATGACACCCCCCCCCACCCATCCCCCAATCCATTTGTCTTCCCGCCAGATCCCCATCGTAACTTACTTGAGTGGGCGAGTGGTGGAGACCCACAGCAGGGCATCCAGGTCCTTCTTTCAATACCCAGATGCCATTGGTACCCAAGCTGTCAACTAAGTCCAAGGATTGAGTTGGGTAGTGGAGAGGCTGGGAGACACCTGCCTCTCCACTAAGGGTGGCGAGATGGAGGGGGCCAGGAAGGGAATGGTTTTGTTTGACACCTTGGCACAACCACCAACAGTGGGGCGGTTAAAATCAGAGATGTTCAAGAGGGCAGAACGAGAGGAATCTTGGTGGGTTGTGGGACTGGAGGGGGTTACAGAAGGAGGGGTGAGGCCATGGAGGAATTTTAAACAACTGTAGTCTGTAGTTTTCTTCTGGCACATGCAAACATGTGATTATAAAAGAATTCTGAATAAACCAGCCCAGTTTACATCACAGTGACAGCAGGAGATTGTTTCACATTAAAACAGGACCGATACATGGCAAACAGCCAGAATTGTGACGGAGCCCCCGTATCACTGTTTGTGGGACCTCACCTCTAGTATCACAGCTGTGAGCGGCTGGTTAATGCAAAGTTAATAGCCTGTCCTGGATTCAAGGAAGTTTAATAAGTGTTGATAATGTTATTCCATCAGACATAATTCTATCGAGAGTAATTGCTGATTGGGTGTGAGCACTCTGAACTCAAGGCGGTCAAATTACATCATACACCGAGGGTGTGAAACTTGGCCCAGGTTTAGGGCTAAATTACACATTACTCTCTCCGAGACACCCATTATTTTTTAATTTATATCTTCTTATCTGAATCAAATAAACACAGTGCGAAAGACAGTGAAATATGGTGCTGAAATTAAGATCAATGTTGTGAGACTGGGAGAGGCAGCTGCTGAATTGTATTGTGACCTGTTCCATCAGCGAGACCATAGCCAAGGGAATTCTCAACTTCATTTTATCCTTTTTACAAATTCACACATTTCTTGGCAATATTAAGAATCAGTTTTAACCCAGAATTAGCTTCAAGAGGGTGGGTGGGGAAGGATTGGATTTGAGGCCTAAATTTCAGGCCTGTGATACTTTTACTTCTCACTCTGCTCCCGGAACAGACTGGTAAAAGGGTACAAAGAGGTTGCCGGGAGACAAATGATTTGACAGCTCTCGGTCATTCACTGACGGGTAGTTGGTGAAAGCGGGAGGGGGTGGATCCGAGAGGGGGGGTGTAGGGGAAGGGGGAGAGGAGGTGGAAGGGGTGGGTAAGGGGGAGGGAAAGTTGTAGGGATGGAACGGTGAGGGGGGGGAGGTGTAGGAGTGGATGTGAGGGAGGTGTAGGGCTGGGAAGGGTAAGGGGATGGAAGGTAGGTGAGGTTTAGGGGGCGAGAGGGACAAGGCAAGTTGAGGAGGAGTAAGGTGAGGATAAGGGGGATTACTCTGTCTGGGGAGGCTGCTGGTTTCTTTGTATCCTGGAAGATGCTCCTATTATTCCTAAACCCATGAAGGGAACCTGTAGATTTACTAAACCTATGTCAAAAATCTAGGCCTAGTGAGATCCTCCAACGCCACTACCAATGGTATTTTTACAGCGAGACTTTTTGAGGTTCAGCCCCGCTCCCCCAGACTCCACTATAAGAATACAAGATTGACTTTTTCTGTCTTCTTTCAGTTTCATCGCCTGTGGGATTGGTCGAAGTGGGAATGGCGGAGGCTTTGACCCAAATGGAGATCAAGATCCTATATTTACATCACCGGATCCCAATTGCTTCATTCAGGCAGTGTACTGGACACACGGTGCATGGTTAGGCCCCCTTTCAAAATGGTGATGGCCGCGTTGCCGGTGGTAATGGAGCGATCAGACTCCTGGAATCCAGTTTGAAGGCCGTCATCCTCCATGTTAATGCCAAGTGGATGGGATGAAGTAACCTGAGGGTGTTTATCTTCCCACTCACCCGCTTCTGCTATTTGGGTAAGATTAAAATCACCCTCCCCTAATTATATCCACGTAATATCAGCACTGTGCAGTAAACTAGTCAGAGGCACAAAATCAACTGTTCATCAATATATCATCCTAAAATTTAACTGGGATTACACAACAGGTTTTGGGTTAATTGTGATAAAAGCATTGGCTACAAGAACAAATTACATTTATATAACACCTGGAATGTAGTAAAACATCCCAAGATGCTTCTCGGGAGTGTCAAACAAACATTATCAAAAATACACGGAGATACTTGGACAGGTATGGGAATGTAGTTGCGTGGTGGTTTTGTCGCTACTAGTAATCCAGAAACCCAAGAAAAGGGGTGGCAGGGTGGCACAGTGGTTAACACAGCTGCCTCACAGCTCCAGGGTCCCAGGTTCGATTCCCGACTTGGGTCACTGTCTGTGCGGAGTCTGCACGTTCTCCCCGTGTGTGCGTGGGTTTCCTCCGGGTGCTCCGGTTTCCTCCCACAGTCCAAAGATGTGCAGGTTAGGTGGACTGGCCGTGCTAAAATTGCCCGTTAGTGTCCAAAATATTGGTTACTGGGTTACGGGGGATAGGGTGGAGGTGTTGACCTTGGGTAGGGTGCTCTTTCCAAGGGCCGGTGCAGACTCGATAGGCCAAATGGCCTCCTTCTGCTCTGTAAATTATGATTCTATGATCGGGCCTCCAGGTTCAATACCACCACAGCAAGAGGTAGAATTTGAACTCAATAAAATATCTGGAATTAAAAGTTTAATGATGAAACCGGGCGGGATTCTCCCATCGACGGCTAAGTGTGGACGGCGGCACAAAAACGGGAGTGTTTTACTCCGGCGTCGACGCCCGTTCCGGGACCCCATTCTCCGGCTCACAGGGGGCTAGCACGGCGCTGGAGCGGCCCACGCGTCTCCAGCTGCCGATCCCGGCGTGAACCCGCCGCCGCGTTGACCGTGCACGCGTAGCTGGGCTGGCGCCAACTAGCTTATGCGCAGCAGCCTTCTTCTCCGCGCCGGCCCCGACGCCAAATGGCGCAGGGCTACATGAGCCGGCGCAGTGGAAAGGAAGCCCCCAAGCAGAGAGGCCGGCCCACCGATCGGTGGGTGGGCCACAACGGAGACCCCCCCCAAAGGTCAGAGCCCCACCCCCCACATGCCGCCCCCGGACCATTCAACGCCGAGGTCCCGCCGGCTCAGAGGATTTTAGACCGGCGCCAGCGGGACTCGGCTTTTTTGTTGACGGCCCGTCCGGGCCGGAGAATCGGCGCGCCGGCCTGGGTCGGAAAGTCGGCGTATACCCCGACCGGCGCTGCGCCGAGCACGCCACGCTCTGCGGAGAATCGTGTTCCGGCATTGGGGCGGTGCGGCCCACCGGAGATTCTCCGACCCAACGGGGGATCGGAGAATTTGTCTGTCGATTGTCGTAAAAACCCATCCGGTTCACCATCTGCCATCCTTACCCGGTCTGGCCTACATGTGACTCCAGACCCACAGCAACGCCGAGTGGGTGATCCATCTCAGTCTATTCCGGAGGTCCCCGGCATCACAGATGTCAGTCTTCAGCCAAGACCATTCACTCCACGTGAGATCAAGAAATGGTTGAAGGCACTGGACACTGTAAAGGCTGTGGGCCCTGACAGTATTCCGGCAATAGTGCTGAAGACTTGTGCTCCAGAACTTGCCACACCCCTAGCCAAGCTGGCATCTACCCAGCAATATGGAAAATTGCCCAGGTATGTCCTGTACACAACAAACAGGACAAATCCAACCCAGCCAATTACTGCCCCCGCAGTCTACTCTCCATCATCAGCAAAGTGATGGAAGGAATCGTCAACAGTGGCACTTACTCAGCAATAACCTGCTCACGGACACTCAGTTTGGGTTCCGCCAGGGTCACTCAGCTCCTGACCTCATTACAGCCTTGGTTCAAACATGGACAAAGAGCTGAATGTCAGAGGTGAGGAGAGAGTGACTGCCCTCGACATCAAGGCAGCATTTGACCAAGTGTGGCATCAAGGAGCCGGAGCTAAACTGGAGTCAATGGGAATCAGGGGGAAAATCCGGAGTCACGCATAGAATATAGAACATACAGTGCAGAAGGAGGCCATTCGGCCCACCTGGCACAAAGGAAGATGGTTGTGGTGGTTGGAGGTCAATCATCACAGCTCCAGGACATCACTGCAGGGGTTTCTCAGGGTAGTGTCCTCGGTCCATCTTCAGCTGCTTCATCAATGACCTCCCTTCCATCATCAGATCAGAAGTGGGGGTGTTTGCGGATGACTGCACAATGTTCAGCACCATTCGCGACTCCTCAGATAATGAAGCAGTCCCTGTCCAAATGCAGCAAGACCCGGACAATATCCAGGCTTAGGCTGACAAGTGGCAAGTTACATTTGCGCCACACAGGTGCTAGGCAATGTCCATCTCCTGCAAGGCAGGATCTAACCACCGCCCTTCGACATTCAATGACATTACCATCGCTGAAACCCCCACAATGGAAGTCCTGAGGTTACCATTGATCTGAAACTGAACTGGACGAGCCATATTAATACTGTGGTCTGCAAGGCAGGTCAAAGGCTAGGAATCCTACTTAGCCTGAGTAACTCACCTCTTGACACACCAAAGCCTGTGCACCATCTACAAGGCACAAGTCAGGAGTGTAATGGAATACTCTCCACTTGCCTGGATGAGTGCGGCTCCAACAACACTCAAGAAGCTCAACACCATCCAGGACAAAGCAGCCCCGCTTGATTGCTCCCCCTTCCACAAACATTCAAACCCTTCACCACTGATGAACAGGGGCAGCCGTGTGCACCATCTACAAGATGCACCAAGTTTCCTTAGGCAGCACCTTCCAAACCCACGACCACTACCATCTAGGACAAGAGCAGCAGATACCTGGGAACCCCACCACCTGGAGGTTCCCCTCCAAGTCACTCACCACCCTGATTTGGAAATATATCACCGTTCCTTCACTGTCGCTGGGGCAACATCCTGGAACTCCCTCCCTAACAGCACTGTGGGTGTACCTACACCTCAAAGTCTCCAGAGGTTCAGGAAGGCACATTCTGAAGGGCAATTAGGGATGGGCAATAAATGCTGGCCGAACCAGCGACGGCCACATCCCGTAAAATAATCTTTTACCGAACGTCTTAAAGGAGTAGAGCGAGTTTAGGACAGAATTCCAGAGTTTAAGACCTTGGCAGCTGAAGGCACAGCGCCAATGGTGGAGCGAAGAGTGCGGGGAATGAACAAGAGCTGGAGTTGGAGGATCGCAGAAAGGCCCAAAAAAACTTATTAAAACTTGGGAGCATGAGCTCAAATTGAAAATTAAATTTATAGCATTGAATTAAACTAAAATACCATTGTTCAAATGATGCGGAAATCACCGGCGTTTAGATCATTCATCATTCAGAAAACTAATAGGACATTTGGAATATATCTTTTTAAGTTTGCAAAGAGTTCATGAATGGATTTGCAACAATTACTTGTGACTTTTATGTTCGTGTGTCTTCCGACGAATTTGTTTCTAAATGTAGAAATTGATCAACAAATGAAATAATTGCTTCTTAATTGAAGAGGGAAAGTGAGCACATGAACTGGTTTCTTCTGGCTGATTTAATCTTGGCTCATGTACAATGTTCTGTAGTTCTGTCTCTCAGGTTTCAAAGCCTGTCTGGTGTGTGTGTGTGTGTGGCTGCTGGTCAGTATAAATTGATTTTGACTCTGCACTATGTCATATAATGGGACAAGTCACCAGAGGTTAAGACTACACAGAGCAATTCAGAAAAGAAAGACTTTTCAATTTGTTCATTTCTGGTTAAAAAAAGAATGATCCCCCCCCCCCTCCCCCAGACATAACAAACCTGAGAACACTTGACTTCTAACATTTCAAATCACACAATGGTCGGTATGAACATTTGATCATCGTTGTCGCTACTTCTGATGTACCGAGTTAGGGCTGAGGGAGTGAGAGGGTGCGACATTGAGACTGGGGCATCCCCCGGCCCTCACCCCCGTCCTGGCGTCTTCCTCCCCCCTTCACCCCATCCTTTCCCAGTCTCTCCTTTCTCCACCCCCTCCACCTCCCCCTCCTCCTCCGGCCACCCTTCTCTGCCCCCTCCACCCCCACCACTTCCCTCCTCCACCCTCTTCTCTGCCCCCCATCTTCCCCCCCACCCCCACCCCACTTATCCACTGCTCTCCTCTGCCCAACATTTTACAGGTAAGGAGCAGGTGCTGAGGAGTAATCTGGTTCCCTGGGCAACTCACAATATTGGGCCATTCCTGGGGCTGCTTGAAAGTGTCACTGGCCAATTGAAATGTGCAGGGAGGACTCCAAGGTGTGACTCGGGATCCATCGCCATATTGGGTCAAAAACCCATTGGAGCTCCTGACACCCAAGTTAAGAATGGCGTCTTGTTTGGTTTCAGCAGTAGAATAACTGAAGGGATAGTTGGAGATGTATGTAATAAACACCCAGATGTCAATGTTTGGAACATAACCCGAGCATCGAAGCCAAGAGCAATGGAAAAGTCCTTGGCTCCATATGAATATTGCCAATTGCTGCCACCCTACACTTCACCCCCCCCCGCCCCCATCCCAGCCCTGGCCTGAACCCCCCCCCCCCCCCCCCCCCCCCGCCCTCCCCTCTCATTCCCATCTCTACCATGAGATTCTCACCTTCTTAGGCTCCGCCATGTCGCTGAGGTGAACGGTGTAGACCCCACTGGTGTTGTGACCGCTCTGATAGGCTTCGGCACAGTCCCGGAATAACCTCCCCTCTTTGGTGCCTCTCATTGGGGCTGGGGAGAGAAAAGGTGCAGCTGTGATTACCTGAGGTTCCTGCATGCCTGGAGAGAAGTGTTGTTGGGCGCAGGAGGAAATGCAGAATGAGGTGTGTTTGCATCCTGAAGCACTGATGAGTTGGACCTTACTATGGTAGGTGAAGGGGTTTGCACCTTTCATTTGAATAACCTTGCCGAGTGTTCTCTCCTTATAAGCATTCAAATTGGTGTGGGTGTTGACAGGGCTGTTTTGATTTCTACGCCCTCTAGGGCGAAAGTACTACATTGTTAAGAGACCCCTTTGAATGAGACATTAAAACGAGGACCCGTCTGCCCTCTCAGACGGATGCAAGAGGTACACAACACTATGTTGAAGACGAGAAGGGGGTGTTCTCCACCGTGCCCTGGCCAATAATTATCCTTTAATGAAGATCAATAAAAATGGATTAACTGTAGATTATCACAGTATCACTTGTGGGATCTTCCTGTTCATAAATTGAGCGCTCCATTTCCTGCACTCAACAGAAACTATACATCAAAATGTAACTGACTGTACCACGCTTTGGGGTGGCCTTCGGTCACGAAAGGTGCTACATAAATGTAAGTTCTTTATTGTTTCGTTCTGTGTTTTGCAGTTTATAAATCATTTTATTTGTTTGATTATTTTAAAATGAAGGACCAGCCACTGGGTTATTGCCTGGTTTTAATAATGTTTTGACAGTTTGCCACTTGTTGAACAGTTCGAGAGGCAGAGTTTAAGAGTCACTTACAAAGAAACCACGCGTTGTGTTTTTAAATCAATGTTTGTCTCTCCTTGGTTTTTGCCAGTTAATTCCCTTCATTTTAATTTACCGGATTAATTCATCATCCGTATTCAAACTGAATTAATTGAATGTCTGTATTAGAATTGAATTACTTGATCATAAAGCCAAACCCTATTGATTGGGACAATTTTGATGAAATGATCCACTTCATTCCAGATGTGCAAAGCGTCACTGAGGTGACACTAATTTCCACTAATGTTAAGTCGGATCAATTAAATCTTGATCTTTTCTGTGGAATTTGACTTAAATTGTCCGAAATATTTTATTAGTTGGAGCAGAATTCCCGAGGGAGTTACAATTTGTTGTACGAAATCCCGTGGGGATCCTTTTCGCTTCTAGAATCTGACGGGACTTGTCAATGGATCTAGGCTATTTTGAAAGAGGTCAGAGAAATCAGCTGTGTACAAACCATGAGCGAAATGATGACAAACTCGGCAGTTGAGAGCACGCTCAAAGGTTTATTTAAAAAATATCTATTTGCTAAGTCTGCTCTCCCCATGCAGCTTAATTGAAAAATAAACAATTTATGTATGTCTGTTCTCGGTAGAAAGATAAGGAAGTGAAAGTCAATGTTATCTTTTTCTGATCACATAAGACATTCCTTATGTGTTCCTAATCTTAACTGATCCATCAGTGCAATGGGATTTGGCAAGAAACCATCCGCTACAATTAAGTCAGTTATTGGCACTCCCAGACTAACTGGTAGAAATCAACCTCGAAAGTGCTTCAAAGCAATGTTATTAGAAAGACTAACAAACAGAAAGGGCTGTGGTTATTATATAACATGAAGAGGGATTTCACCTCCCCCCCCTCCCCCACAGTCCTTGCCAATCATTATTCCCTTGTTTATTCACATATTGCAACATCTGGAAATAATAATTGCATATGGAGTGATATTAATTGGTAGGGATGGCCACTTTGAGAGAAGGAACATTTAGTAAATGTGGCGATGATGGTGACCTGCGGGGTGGCACTGGCCCATACAATAGCCAACACAGACTCTCTGTTTGTTTCCTACCGAGGCAGCTTCTGTTCACCTTGTGGTCAGTAACAGTGATTGGTGGCGGGGATGAATCCATCTTTGATAGAGGCATCAAACAAGCAATGGTACATTGACCCGCCATTAAACCAACTCGTCCCCTTCTCCTGGATATGAAGTTAGCAGGTGTACAACAGGATTAGGAATGGGCAATAAATGCTGGTCCAACCAGCAACACCCACATCTCGTAAATGAGTAAAAAAAAGGAACACATTGTACACATTGTGTACACAAGGTGTACACATTGAGCGTACATTAGGTATACAACAGTTATACATCAGGTGTACAGTGGGTGCACAGTGGGTATACCGTGGGTGAACAGTGGATATACAGTGTACTGTGGGTGTACCATGGGTGTAGAGTGGGTGTACAGGGGGTGTAGAGTAGGTGAACAGTGGGTTTATAGTAGGTGTACCGTGGGTGTACAGTGGGTTTACAGTGGATGTACAGTGGGTTTACAGTGGGTGTACCGTGGGTGTACAGTGGGTATACAGTGGGTGTACAGTGGATATACAATGTACTGTGGGTGTACCATGGGTGTAGAGTGGGTGTACAGTGGGTGTAGAGTAGGTGTACAGTGGGTTTATAGTAGGTGTACCATGGGTGTACAGTGGGTGTACCGTGGGTGTACCGTGGGTGCACCGTGGGTGCACAGTGGGTGTACAGTGGGTGAACCATGGGTGTACCGTGGGTGTACCGTGGGTGTACTGTGTGTGCACTGTGGGTTTACACAAGGTGTACAGTGGGTGTACCGTGGGTGTACAGTGGGTGCACATTGGGTGTACAGCAGATGTACAGTGTGCCCACATACAGACTGTCTGATGGGACTGGGCTGGGTGTTCAAGGGGCAACTAAAGTGCCTTCCTAATGCACTTGCAATCTCCCTCAACTTCCCTTTCCCCTGTCTCTTGCTGGCTTCTCACATCTATCCCGTTACTGAATCAGTCATTTCTCTTCCTCCCGTTGATGCAACATAGAACCTTTGTGTCTTCTGCTATTTTAAATAACACATCATTTTAAATATACACAAAAGCACAGTGGTTGACTTTGAAGATTTCTTAACCGCGGATATTGCTATGTGAACTCTTGCAGGAATGTGACGTCTCGCTAATCTCACTTCATCACACCGACGTGATCTATTCTGTGACTCGTCCATGTTTGAGTCAACACCATGTACTGAACTTCCTGTTGTTATTAGAACATTGGCAATTCTACTCCCATGTTGAGTGATGTTATTTAATGTGAATTTGTTTTTTTTAAGAAAACATTTCCTCCGAATTTAGTCTCCCCACAGGACTACAGTTCTCAATGATCAGCATGCCAGTCAAACCGTACATGACTCCACTCAAATGGGGAATGATTCCAGCTGCTGTATCTAAGGTATGAACAGCACCATTATTAATCCATTAAATTGTATTTAAGGGGGAGGAAAAAACAGAATTGGTTTACAGGGATCATCTAAAGAGAGGATAACTTTGTATTCCTGTGCGTCTTTCACAAACTCCAAACATCCCAAGGTGCTTTACAGCCTATCTGTACACAGCAAGCTCCCACAAACAGCAATGTGATAATGTGCGGATTATTTTAGTGGTTTTGGTGTAATGAGCAAGGAATAATCTCTGTGAGGGACATCCAAGGACAAATACAGAAGAGAATTCCTGTGGAAGTTAGGGTTCAAATAAGTGAAGAATAGTTGCCAAAACCCTGTGCAAAGGTTTTATTTAAAAAATCTCCCGTTTAAAAAAATAAAACCTAGGCACAGAATAAGTGGACTAGTCTTTTCTGCTCACTGCCGGGGGAAACACGTTTTACAGGTTTTGATTGAATATTAATTATGTTTAATCATATAGAGACTATGGGCATTAACTGGTGATTCACTTGAGCCCTATAAATAGGCACAGGCTGAAACTGGTTGTTGGGTTAGGAGGTGTATGCTTGTAAGGTACAATACTGTAAATAAATGCTTATAATAGTGTGTGAAGATGGGCTCCAGTTCTACACTTCACCAACTGGCTCTCTGGAATATAACAATCAAGTCAGCTGAGACAACAGGCAACAATTTGGTTAAGTCTGACGCTATTGACTTTGGAAGTAAAAACAGGAAGGCAGATTACTACCTGAACGATTGTAAATTGGGAGAGGGGAGTGTGCAGCGGGACCTGGGTGTCCTTATGCACCATTTGCTGAAGGTAAGCATGCAGGTGCAGCAGGCGGTAAAGAAGGCTAATGGTATGTTGGCCTTCATTGCGAGAGGTTTCGAGTATAGAAGCAGGGATGTGTTGCTGCAATTGTACAGGGCCTTGGTGAGGCCACACCTGGAATATTGTGGGCCGTTTTGGTCTCCTTCTCTGAGGAAGGATGTTCTTGCTCTCGAGGGAGTGCAGCGAAGGTTTACCAGACTGATTCCAGGGATGGCGGGACTGTCATATGAGGAGAGATTGACTCGGTTGGGATTGTTCTCGCTGGAGTTCAGAAGAATGAGTGGAGATCTCATATAAAATTCCAACAGGACTAGACAGGGTAGATTCAGGGGAGATGTTACCAATGATGGGTGTGTCTAGAACCAGGGGTCACAGTCTGAGGATTCTGGGTAAACCATTTCGGACAGAGATAAGGAGACATTTCTTCACCCAAAGAGTGGTGAGCCTGTGGAATTCATTACCACAGGAAGTAGTTGATGCTAAAACATTGAATATATTCAAGAGGCGGCTGGATATAGCACTTGGGGAGAATGGGATCAAAGGTTATGGGGAGAAAGCAGGATTAGGCTGTTGAGTTGGATGATCAGCCATGATGGTGATGAATGGCGGATCGTGATGAATAGCAGGATCGAAGGGCCAAAAGGCCTCCTCCAGCTCCTAGCTTCCATATATCTATGTATCCATGTAACAACAACAGCTTGCAGTTAAATAGCACATCGGATGTGGTAAAACTCCAAAAGTGCTTCACATGTGTTTCCTTATCTTAGGAAGGATATAGACCTTGATATAGATATAGAATTTACAGCGCAGAAGGAGGCCATTCGGCCCATCGAGTCTGCACCAGCTCTTGGAAAGAGCACCCTACCCAAGCCCATACCTCCCCCCTATCCCCATAACCCAGTAACCCCACTCAACACTAAAGGCAATTTTGGACACTAAGGGGCAATTTATCACGGCAATCCACCTAACCTGCACATCTTTGGACTGTGGGAGGAAACCGGAGCACCCGGAGGAAACCCACCCACACACGGGGAGAACATGCAGACTCCGCACAGACAGTGACCCAAGTCGGAATCGAACCTGGGACCCTGGAGTTGTGAAGCAATTGTGCTAACCACTATACTACCGTGCTGCATATACTTGCCTTAAGGAGAGTGCAGTGAAGGTTAACTAGGCTGATTACTTGAAAGGAGCAAATCTAGGTGGAGCAGAGGGACAAAAGGACCCCGCTGTACAAAAACACCAATCACTATAAGTTGCTCTGGAGATGATTAGGAAAAAAGCAAACCAAGCACGTGGTTTTATTTCGAGAGGGATAGAATTGAAAATTAGGGAAGTTGTATTAAATCTGTATCAAAGTTTGGTTAGAGGACATTTAGAGTACTGTGTGCAGTTCTGGTCACCATTTTCTAAAAAGGTTATAGAGGCATTGGAGAGGGTGCTGACAACATTAACAAGGCTGATATTAGAAACGTGTGGGTTTACGTATCAGGAAAGAATGAACAGGCAGGATCACTTTTCTCTTGAAAACATAAGGCTCAGGGGTGGATGTAATAGAGGTGTTTAAAATTCTGAAAGGTTCTGATGGAGTGGATACAGAGAGAATGTTTCCTCTGGTGGGAGGAGCAGAACCAGAGGTCGTCAATGAGGACAGTCTTCGAGCAATCCACTCGGAATTTAGGAGAAACCGCTTTCCCCGGAGATTGGCGAGAATGTGGAACTTGCTCCCACAGCGCGTGGTTGAGGCAATTAGTGTAGATGTAGTTAAGGGGACACACATCTGAGGGAGAAGGGAGTAGAGGGCTACGATGATAGATTTAAATGAGGAAAGATAGGAGGCGACTCGAGTGGAGCATAAATGCCAGCAGGGCCTGGTTGGGGCGAATGGCCTGATTCTACGCTGGCTTTCCCAGAAGTGCAGAGCACGCCGTCCATCAGAGCGTTCCATCGGATCGCAGTGGAGACAGGGGATGACAAGGCTACCTCACTTTCACCAGCCACCGTGTGTGGTAAGTTTTAATCTCCAGTGTGAATGTTGATGAACGGGAGAATAAGTGAATGGCAGGTGGGTGGGGTGGAGGGAGGGTGGGGTGGAGGATGGGTGGGGTGGCGGGTGGATGGGTGGGGTGGCGGGTGGATGGGTTGGGTGGGGTGGTGGGTGGATAGGTGGGTGGGTGGGGTGGAGGGAGGGTGGGGTGGAGGATGGGTGGGCGGATGGGGTGGTGGGTGGATGGGTGGGGTGGCGGATGGATGGATGGGTGGGTGGGTGGGTGGATGGGTGGGGTGGTGGGTGGATGGGTGGGGTGGCGGGTGGATGGGTGGATGGGTGGGTGGGCGGATGGGTGGAGTGGGCGGATGGGTGGGCGGGTGGATGGGTGGGTGGGCGGATGGGTGGGCGGGTGGATGGGTGGGGTGGCGGGTGGATGAGGTGGGAGGCAGGTTTGGCGACACTCGGGTCGGGTGGGAACGGTAGTCAGGTGGTTGGAGTGGTCAGGGTGGTCAGGTGGGGGGAGAGGGGGCCGGGGGTAGTCGGTGGGTCAGGGGGCAGTCAGGAGCTCAGTGTGAGTGTTCGGGGAGGTCCATTTTGGAGTTACCCATGAGTTAGATGAGGTTTTAATCTGTCAAACATTTCCTGGGTAACTATCCAGGTAAGTTCATCTGAACTGTCCCAAGCCTCTGACTCTAACTAAGAGTCAGAGACATTCGAGGAAGGTCCTGGGAACAGGGAAATTTCCCAATGGAAGTTGAAATTTCCTGGGCAATTCCCATGGAGGTGAGTGCATCAGGAAGTCTGCAGTGTCCCAAGCACATCTTGGGTAATACATTCAGTCTCCGATGATCCAGAGACTGGAAGTCTGGACGATAATTTCTCAGATGAGGGGATGTTCCGGTGAAGGGAGATTGAGGAGCCTCGGCCTCTGTACCCTGGGGTTTAGAAAAATGAGAGTGACCTAATTGAAACACACAAATATCTGAAGGGGCTGAGAAATGGTTTCTGCTGGCTGGGGAATTCCGAACTCTCGATCACAGCCGCACAACTAGGGCTCTGGGAGCAAGGGAGGAGGAATTTCTACACTGAGAATGTTTGTGAATATTGAAAATTCTCTACCCCAGAGAGGTGTGGATATTAAGTATGCGCAAGACTGGGCTTGATTTTTTTGATGGTTGTGGAATCGGACGAACAGGTGGGGTTGAGGTGAAAGGTCAGCCACGATCCAGTTGACTCGCAGGGCAGGTTCGAGGGGCCGATTGGCCTATTCCTGCTCCTATTTCTTACATTTTATTTTCCGCTTGTCTACGGTTCTACGTGTGTGGTCACTCTATTGAATTATCATGGATAATCCAGACCTCCAGGAAGTATTCTGATTGCTGTAGGGAAATTTAGAAAATTGGCCACAGATTTTTGCTTTACTTTGTTGCCTCCTCATGATTTCAAATGACAGGGGCTGGGGGAGGGGCCATAGGGAGGGAAATCAATGGGTTGAATTGATAGCGCAGCTGCCACATTCCCTTCCCTTCGTCCGTCGTCGTCGTCCCCCCAGAATGGGTTAGCTGGCAAAGCTAGCAGGTAAACGTTTCCCAGGTCTGGGATTGGCCGTTGCGATCGCAGGGTTGCAAAGGCGAGACCTTCGAAAGAATTCCTGAAGCGGTCCAGGTGTGTGGCTCGGGGTCAACGCCTCAGCCGATGACCTTAAAGAGTGCAAACAGAGCAGGTGCACGATGACAAGCGGGAGAGCGCTCAGCTCCATCTGTCATCGACACTCTGGCCTCCACAAACCTGCAATGGGATAGGCAAAGGTCAGGAGTGGTTCAGGTTACCCTCCTGGGCCCCAAGCCCTAGGCCTGCCACCCAGGTTACAATGCAAACTGTGTGTTCCAGCCACCACTTTGATCCTGTCAGTTGCTCTGTATCCATAGTTGGGAAACTCCCAGGAATGGGAAGAAAACACTTTTGTTCTTAAAGCAACACCCAAGCTCAGTCCAACAATTTGATTGAGGCATTAAGAGCAGTGAAGAGAAGCAGAGAAGGTAACCATCACTCACTCATACTCAGTTTCCATTGAATTGTTTTGATTTAAACCCTTCATTAGAACCGAAATTCGACAGACAATAAACAGCACCAAATATTATGGAACACATCAAAGACCAGGCACCTGTCTAATCGGAGATTCCATTACAAATTATTCACCAGCAGGAAACACTCTGACAGAAACCGTAATTTTTCAGACTCCCGATCAGATATGTGAGGCTGTGCGCCACGTTCTCAGAATGCGGGCCAGAGAGACCTTGCCACCAGCTTTGAGATCCTGCTCCAGTCTCCCACTCGGCAAGAGGCGGTAGGTTTGATTCCGAGGACGCCATCACCATGCTGAAGGACACAGAGAGAACAGCTCCCACTAACCACAAGGTGAACAAGGGCAAGTAATTTGTTTTGTTTATTGTGTTGGTTGGGAAATAGAAATTGTACAGGAAACATGGAGAACTCACTACCGCACCTGTAAAATATTACCAAAGGATCTTTTACACCCACTCTGATCACCTCACCTGAAAAGCAGCACCTCCAACAGTATAGCACTGCCTCAGTACTGACCCTCTGACAGTGCAGCACTCCCTCAGTACTGACCCTCTGACAATGCAGCACTCCCTCAGTGCTGACCCTCTGATAGTGCAGCACTCCCTCAGTACTGAACCTCTGACAGTGCAGCACTCCCTCAGTACTGACCCTCTGACAGTGCAGCACTCCCTCAGTACTGACCCTCTGACAGTGCAGCACTCCCTCAGTACTGACAGGCCGACAGTACAGCACTCCGCCAGTACTGACCCTCTGACAGTGCAGTATTCCCTCAGTACTGACCCTCTGACAGTGCAGAACTCCCTCAGTACTGACCCTCTGACAGCGCGGCACTCCTTCAGTACTGACCCTCTGACAGTGCAGCACTCCCTCAGTACTGACCCTCTGACAGTGCGGCACTCCCTCAGTACTGACCCTCTGACAGTGCGGCACTCCCTCAGTACTGACCCTCTGACAGTGCAGCACTCCCTCAGTACTGACCCTCTGACAGTGCAGCACTCCCTCAGTACTGACCCTCTGACAGTGCGGCACTCCGTCAGTACAGACCCTCTGACAGTGCAGCACTCCCTCAGTGCTGACCCTCTGACAGTGCGGCACTCCTTCAGTACTTACCCTCTGACAGTGCGGCACTCCCTCAGTACTGACACTCTGACAGTGCGGCACTCCCTCAGTACTGACCCTCTGACAGTGCAGCACTCCCTCAGTACTGACCCTCTGACAGTGCAGCACTCCCTCAGTACTGACCCTCTGACAGTGCGGCACTCCCTCAGTACTGACCCTCTGACAGTGCGGCACTCCCTCAGTACTGACCCTCTGACAGTGCGGCACTCCCTCAGTACTGACCCTCTGACAGTGCAGCACTCCCTCAGTACTGACCCTCTGACAGTGCGGCACTCCCTCAGTACTGACCCTCTGACAGTGCGGCACTCCCTCAGTACTGACCCTCTGACAGTGCGGCACTCCCTCAGTACTGACCCTCTGACAGTGCAGCACACCCTCAGTACTGACCCTCTGACAGTGCAGCACACCCTCAGTACTGACCCTCTGACAGTGCAGCACACCCTCAGTACTGACCCTCTGACAGTGCAGCACACCCTCAGTACTGACCCTCTGACAGTGCGGCACTCCCTCAGTACTGACCCTCTGACAGTGCGGCACTCCCTCAGTACTGACCCTCTGACAGTGCAGCACACCCTCAGTACTGACCCTCTGACAGTGCGGCACTCCCTCAGTACTGACCCTCTGACAGTGCGGCACTCCCTCAGTACTGACCCTCTGACAGTGCAGTGTCCTCTCTTCCTTCTATCACCGTGAACCTCTATCCATTCTCCCTCATATGTCTACCCAGCTTCCCCTTAAGTGAATCTATAATATTCACCTCAACCACTCCAGGTGCAGGGCAGCACGGTGGCGCAGTGGTTAGCACGGCTGCCTCACGCCGCCGAGGTTCCAGGTTTGATCCCGGCTCTGGGTCACTGTCGGTGTGGAGTTTGCACATTCTCCCCGTGTGTGCGTGGGTTTCGCACCCACAACCCAAAGATGTGCAGGGTAGGTGGATTGGTCACGCTAAATTGCTCATTAATTGGGAAAAAATGATTTGGGTACTCTTTAAAAAAAACACTCCCAGTGCCGATCACTTCCACATTCTCACTGCCCTCTGGGTACAGAGATTTCTCCTGAATCACTGGCTGGATTTCATGGTGACTGTTGGGGGCGAGTGTCTCGGGCAAGATGCGAAGATTTGGAGAACGGCAAGTCAATTACCTTATGGGCCCTCTCCAAATTTTCCCGTCCTGTCCGCAATGATGCCTGCGACTGGCGAGGTCAGAAAATCCCCCCCCCCCCACCCTCATCTCTGTCAAAACGCTTGATAATTTTCAATTACTCCAACACTGGGTCACCCCTCAGATCCGCTTTTCAAAGGAATTGAGAGCCAGCCTGTTGATTCCCGTCCGACAGCGATAACCTCACAGTTCTGCTGTCGTCCTTCGATGCCTCGCCCCACCACAGGCACAAGACCAGGAAGATTTCACTCTATCACATTGGTTACTCACATTGGAATTAGGAACAGGATTAGGCCACTCGGCCCTTCGAGCTTGTTCCGCCATTCAATAAGGTCATGGCTGTTCTGACTGGAACCTCGACCCCACATTCCTGCCCACCCCCGATAACCTTTCACCCCACCTTGTTCATCAAGAATCTTTATAACTGCCTTAAAAATATTCAAAGATTCAGCTTCCACTGCCCTTTGGGGAAGAGAGTTCCAGAGACTCCAAAGATTCTCCTCATCTCTGCCTCAAATGAGTGATACCTGGGGCTGGATTCTCTGGGGGATATGTCCCCCACTCCGGCGAAATAACGCTGTCCTTTTACTCCAGACTTTCCTGAACAAAATGGAGAGCAATTCACTGACCTGCAGGGGGCTGACAGGGGCCCGTCTTGATTCAATCGCAGCTTTGGCTGCAGATGTGGCCCCCGCATTTCCGGTTCAGAGTCTGCGCATATGCACTGCGGTGGCCTCCAGCGGCTGCGGCGAGCGCCATGGCTGACTCGGACCGCGGACCATCAGCAAGAAACAAGGTCTCCCCCCCCCCCCCCCCCCGTTCTGCCCCGGGCCGCTTCATCTGACCCACCCGGTTGCTGCCCCAGCCGCCTATAAGGCTCCCCTTGGTGATGGATCCCCCCCCCCGCCCCCCACCAGGGCAGCCGCGGACTGAGTCTGCAGCCACCGCGCATGGGTCCCGACCGGTCATACGTGCTAGAACCACGCTGTCGGGAAATCGGCCGGTCAGGATCGGAGTATCACCGGGAGGGCCTCCGGTAATGCCCCCCCCCCCCCCACCCCCCCCCCCCCCCACCCCCCCCCCCCCCCACCCCCCCCCCCCCCCCACCCCCCCCCCCCCCCCACCCCCCCCCCCCACCCCCCCCCCCCCCCCCCCCCCCACCCCCCCCACCCCCCCCCCCCCCCCCCCCACCCCAGCCTCCCGCATGATTCGCGGGCAAGCAATAAACAGTGACCCCTAGTTTCAGATTCTCTCACAAGAGGAAACATCCTCTCCACATCCACCCTCTCAACACCCCTCAGGATCGTCAAGGTTTCAATCAAGTTGCCTCTTCTTCTAAACTCCAGCGGAAACAAGCCTGGTACAAGATTGGAATACAGCAAATGTTTAAAACGCCACTGTTGAAAAAAGGACGTAGACAAAAAGTGGGTAACTATAGACTGGTTACCTTAACTTCTATAGTGAGGAAAATGCTTGAATCTGTCACCAAGGAAGAAATAGCGAGGCACCTGGATAGAGATTAGCCATTTGGGCAGACGCGCATTGGTCATGTTTAACTAATTTACTGGAACTTTTTGAGGACATTACGAGCGTGGAGGACAATGGGGAACCGGTGGATGTGGTGTATCTGGATTTCCAGAAGGCATTCAACAAGGTGCCGCACAAAAGGCTGTTGCATAAGATAAGGGTGCATGGTGTTATGGGTAATGTATTAGCATGGATAGAGGATTGGTTAACTGACAGAAAGCAGAGTGGGGATAGATGGGTGTTTTTCTGGTTGGCGATCAGTGGCTAGTGATGTGCCTCAGGGGTCATCATTGGGACCACAATTGTTGACAATTTACACAGATGGTTTGGAGTTGCCGACCAAGTGTAATGTGTCAAAGTTGGCAGATGGCACTAAGATGAGCCATGATGTGGAGATGCCGGCGTTGGACTGGGATGAGCACAGTAAGAAGTCTTACAACACCAGGTTAAAGTCCAACAGGTTTGTTTCGATATCACTAGCTTTCGGAGCACTGCTCCTTCCTCAGGTGAATCAGGTGAATTCACCTGAGGGAGGAGCAGTGCTCCGAAAGCTAGTGATATCGAAACAAACCTGTTGGACATTAACCTGGTGTTGTAAGACTTCTTACTAAGATTGGCAGTAGAGCAAAGTGTGCAGTGGACACTGAAAGTCTGCAGGGCGATATAGATAGTTTAAGCGAGTGGGCAAGGGTCTGGCAGATGGAGTACAATGTTGGTAAATGTGAGGTCATCCATTTTGGTAGGAATAACAGCAAAATGGACTATTATGTAAATGGTAAAAAATTGCAGCGTGCTGCTGTGCAGAGGGACCTGGGTGTCCTTGTGCATGAATCGCAAAACGTTGGTTTGCAGGTGCAGCAGGTAATTAAGAAAGCAAATGGAATTTTGTCCTTCATTGCTAGAGGGATGGAGTTTAAAAACAGGGAGGTTATGTTGCAGCTGTGTAGGGTGTTAATGAGGCCACACCTGGAGCACTCTGTACAGTTTTGGTCTCCTTACTTGAGAAAGGATGTACTGGCAGTGGAGGGTGTGCAGAGGAGATTCGCTAGGTTGATTCCGGAGTTGAGAGGATTGGCTCATGAGGAGAGACTGAGTAGACTGGGACTATACTCATTGGAATTTAGAAGGATGCGGGGGGAACTTATTGAAACATATAAAATTATGTGGGGAATCGATAGGATAGATGCGGGCAGGTTGTTTCCACTGGCGGGTGAAAGCAGAACTAGGGGGCATAGCCTCAAAATAAGGGGGAGCAGATTTAGGACTGAGTTGAGGAGGAACTTCTTCACCCAAAGGGTTGTGAATGATGTGTGGAATTCTCTGCCCAGTGAAGCAGTTGAAGCGAACTCACTGAATGTTTTTAAGACAAAGATAGATAGATTTTTGAACAGTAAAGGGATTGAGGGTTACGGTGAGCGGGCGGGTAAGTGGTGCTGAGTCCACAAAAATATCAGCCATGATCTCATTGAATGGCGGAGCAGGCTCGAGGGGCCTGATGGCCGACTCCTGCTCCTTGTTCTTATGTTCTTATTATGTAAGCCTTGCCTGATCAACCTTTCCTATAAGATAACTCGATCATTCCGGGTGGACATTGTTATCCAACAATCTCCCAGGCTCAGCTATTAGCTTGACTCCTTATTTTGAGGATCCACGTGGGTTATTAGTGATTATTTAAAGCCGCCTCTCACCTCCTCCTTGTGAGACCAGTTTGAGGAGACTCTGGACCAAGCCTGTCAGCTCTCGCTGTTGCTTCTGCAAGCTGGTGTTGTTGATGGTGACTCGGTTCAGTCTTGCCTCCAGCTCATCGATGACATGGCTCTGGCGGAGGACCAGGTCCTGCAGGCTGCTCTTCTCCTGCCTCAGCGCCTCGATCTCGTCTTTATGCCGGTTTTCCATTTCCAGAAGTTTCTGCTCCAGAAAGCTAAGGGAGTGAGGGTTGGGCAGATTGAAAGAAAGAATTGAATTTTCACCCGCGTATCACCACTCCAAGAGATCCCAAAGCCCTTTACAACCAATACAATACATCTTCAAGAATAGTGACTGTTGTAATGTGGGAAACCCAGCAGCCAATTTGCGCACAGCAGGATCCCACAAACAGCGATGTGATAATAACAAGATAATCTGTTTTTTTGATGTTGATTGAGGGATAACCATTGGCCTGGAGATTGTGAGAAATCTCCTGCTTGTCCTCAAAACATTGGCTGCGGGAAGTCCTTAGCTCGAGACAGAGACTAATGAAATTTCAGTGCTGATAACATGGAGCTGATGTCTCAATGCAGACATAGGGCAGGATTCTCCGACCCCCCGTCGGGTGGGAGAATCGCCGGGGGTCGGCGTGAATCCCGCCCCCGCCGTCCTCCTAATTCTCCCGCCCCCCCAGAAATTGCCCCGGCGTGAGTTGCGCCCCCGCCTCGGAGAATGGTGGGGTCCGGCGCGACTCAATGGGCCCCGGGGCTGACCGAATTCTACAGCCCGCAATGGGCGGAAGTCCCGCCCGTTCTTTGCCAGTCCCGCCGGCGTAAATTAGAGTACGTCCCGTACCGGTGGGACCTGGCGGCGCGGGCGGGCTCCGGGGTTCCTGGGGGGGGGGGGTCGCCGGGGGATCTGGCCCCGGGGGGTGCCTCCACGGTGGCCTGGCCCACGATCGGGGCCCACCGATCCGCGGGCGGACCTGTGCCGTGGGGTCACTCTATTGTTCCACACCGGAGGCTGTGGTCTTCCGCCATTTCCCGGTGCGGAAGCGAATCCCTCTGCGCATGCGCGGGGAACACGGCAGCACATGCTGGCCCTCCCGCGCATGCGCCGACTCGCGCCAGCCTGCGGAGGCCCTTCGGCGCCGGTTGGCATGGTGCCAAGCCCCTATCCCGCCGGCCGGCGGAGCACCAACCACTCCAGGGCGGGCCTAGCCCCTGAAGGTGCGGAGGATTCCGCACCTTTGGAGCGGCCGGATGCCGGGGTGGTTCACGCCGCTCCGTCCCGCCGAGAACCCCCGCCCCACCGGGTACGGGAGAATCCCACCCCATAGTTTACAATGGAGCAAAGTTAAGACTTTGGACTGCCCTGCAAGCTACAGGTGACATGTGAGCGGACTGATACACTGAGAAGAGAGATTAATTCTCCAGAAAGTTTAATTCTCACATGGGCGGCAGGGTAGCACAGTGGTTAGCACTGTTGCCCCATAGCGCCAGGGACTCGGTTTCAATTCCAGCCTTGGGTCACTGTCCGTGCGGAGTCTGCACGTTCTCCCCGTGTCAGCGTGGGTTTCCTCCGGGTGCTCCGGTTTCCTCCCACAGTCCAAAGATGTGCGGGTTAAGTGATTGGCCATGATAAATTGTCCCTTCGCATCCAACCGGTTAGCTGGGTTACTGGAGTACAGGGACAGGGTGGGGACTTGGGTCTAGGTAGGGTGTGTCTTTCCAAGGCTCGATGGGCCAAATGGCCTCCTTCTGCACTGTAGCGATTCTCTGGTAACCTGGATGAGTTAAATCAATGCCAAATGCAAATATGTTTTCCTCTCAGTCCAATATCTAGTGGTATGATTTACATTATTGACGCACTGTGAAATTATCCTGCTTTTCACCAATTTCAATCCACCTTTGCATTTTATTAAACTGTGACCAGGAGCCAGTGGAACTTGGGACCCGCGGCAATGTGAATGTCGAGCAACAGAGGAACAAGCGCATTGTCTCCACCAATGTTCAAAATCACATTCCATTGCACAATATCACCCTCTGTGGTTAGAATTGGTACAGGGGAATGTTAGAGAGAGGATGGGAGGAGAATGCTGCTTATTCCCCAATTCCATGAATTCACAACATGAATAATGGAAGATGGGAGCGAAAGAGAGTTTGTAATGAGGGATCTGCACTGATAGTTGATCAAGAGTATGTAATGAGGGGTCTGCACGGAGATCAAGAGTTTGTAATGAGGGGTCTGCACTGATAGTTGATCAAGAGTCTGTAATGAGGGGGCTCTGCACTGAGATCAAGAGTTTGTAACGAGGGGTCGGAACTGACAGTTGATCAATAGTCTGTAATGAGGGGTCTGCAGTGATAGTTGATCAAGTGTCTGTAATGAGGGGGGTCTGCACTGAGATCAAGAGTTTGTAATGAGGGGTCTGCACAGATAGTTGACCAAGAGTCTGTAATGAGGGGTCTGCAGTGATAGTTGATCAAGTGTCTGTAATGAGGGGGGTCTGCACTGAGATCAAGAGTTTGTAATGAGGGGGGGTCTGTACTGATAGTTGACCAAGAGTCTGTAATGAGGGGGGTCTGCACTGAGATCAAGAGTTTGTAATGAGGGGTCTGCACTGATAGTTGATCAAGTGTCTGTAATGAGGGGTCTGCACTGAGATCAAGAGTTTGTAATGAGTCCTATGGGACCGCTTAGAGACAGTGGACTGGTCAGTATTTAAAAACTCTGCGACCAGCCTGAACGAGTACGTCACTGCAGTAACTGACTTCATTAGTAAGTGTGGAGAAGACTGTGTGCCAAAGAAGCAAATCGTGTGTTTCCCAACCGGAAACCCCGGATGAACAGGGATATCCACTGCTTGCTGAAGTCTAGGACTGAGGCGTTCAAGTCAGGCGACCCTGACCTCTACAAGAAAGGCAGATATGATCTAAAGAAATCCGTCAAAGATGCCAAAAGACAGTACCGGACCAAGCTCGAGTCCCAGGCTGGCCACACGGACCCCCGCCGTCTATGGCAAGGTCTGCAAGACATAACGGGCTACAAGGTGAAGGCATGTCAAATCGCCGGCTCCAATGCCCCCCTCCCTGATGAGCTCGACACATTCTATGCCCGCTTTGAGCAAGAGGTCAGCGAGAGTGAACCCTCCGCCCCAGAAGCCGTGGATGAACTTGTATCTGAGATCACCATTGCAGACGGCAGAGCAGCGTTCCCGAAGGTCAACCCACGGAAAGACACTGGCCCGGATGGGGCACCCGGACGAGCACTCGGGTCTTGCGCGGATCAGCTGGCGGGGGTATTCACAAACATCTTCAACCTCTCTCTACAACAATCTGAGGTCCCGATCTGCTTCAAGAAGACGACCATCATCCCTGTATCAAAAAAAGCCAAGCAGCGTGCCTTAATGACTCGTCCAGTGGCTCTGACATCCATCATCATGAAGTGCTTCGAAAGGTTAGTCATGGCACGAATCAACTCCAGCCTCCAGGATTGCCTTGATCCACTACAGTTCGCCTACCGCTGCAACAGGTCCACAGCAGACGCCATCTCCATGGCCCTGCACTCTACCCTGGAACACCTAGATAACAACGACACCTATGTCAGACTCCTATTTATCGACTACAGCTCAGCCTTCAACACCATCATTCCTACGAAACTCATCTCCAAACTCCGTGGCCTTGGCCTCAGCTCCTCCCTCTGCGACTCGATCCTGAACTTTCTAACCCACAGGCCACAATCAGTAAAGATAGGCAACAACAACTCCTCCATGGTCATCCTCAACTCCGGTGTCCCACAAGGCTGTGTCCTCAGCCCCCTACTATACTCCTTATACACCTATGACTGTGTGGCCAAATTCCCCTCCAACTCAATTTTCAAATTTGCTGATGACACCACCGTAGTGGGTCGGATTTCAAACAATGACGAGACAGAGTACAGGAATGAGATAGAGAATCTGGTGAACTGGTGCGACGACAATAATCTCTCCCTCAATGTCAACAAAACGAAGGAGATTATCATCGATTTCAGGAAGCGTAGTGGAGAACATGCCCCTGTCTACATCAATGGGAACGAAGTAGAAAGGGTCGAGAGCTTCAAGTTTTTAGGTGTACAGATCACCAACAGCCTGTCCTGGTCCCCCCATGCCGACACTATAGTTAAGAAAGCCCACCAACGACTCTACTTTCTCAAAAGACGAAGGAAATTTGGCATGTCAGCTACGACCCTCACCAACTTCTACAGATGCACCATAGAAAGCATTCTTTCTGGTTGTATCACAGCTTGGTATGGAGCCTGCTCTGCCCAAGACCACAGGAAACTACAAAAGACCGTGAATGTAGCCCAATCCATCACGCAAACCAGCCTCCCATCCATTGACTCTATCTATAATTCCCGCTGCCTCAGAAAGGCAGCCAGCATAATTAAGGACCCCACGCACCCCGGACATACCCTCTTCCACCTTCGTCCGTCAGGAAAAAGATACCAAAGTTTGAGGTCACGTACCAACCGACTCAAGAACAGCTTCTTCCCCACTGCCATCAGACTTTTGAATGGACCTACCTCGTATTAAGTTGATCTTTTCTCTACACCTTGCTATAACTGTAACATTATATTCTGCAGTCTCTCCTTCCTTCCCTATGTACAGTATGCATTGTTTGTACAGCGTGCAAGAAACAATGCTTTTCACTGTATACTAATACATGTGACAATAATAAATCAAATCAAATCAAATCAAATGAGGGATCTGCACTGATAGTTGATCAAGAGTTTGTAATGAGGGGGGATCTGCATTCATAGTTGATCAAGAGTCTGTAACGAGGGGCAGGACGTCATAGCTTTCAAAGATGCGGAACAGTTTAAAAAAAAACAGAACTTGTGGTTGACGTTAGTAATTGCCAATACCAGTGTCGTAATTAAAAAATATTTTTAAATCTGTTGTAGAATGTACCGGAAAACAACTTTTGTCAACATTTCAATTGTCAGTTTTTTGAAGGAGGAGTAATTATATTAAAGGGCTATAATTTTCATATATATAAACATCCAGAAAGCAATGTGTTTACTTTATCCGTAAACAAATATGTACTTAACATGGAAACATGCGACAGGGTGACAGGCCGCATTTTTTGCCTGTGATATCAGCACATTGTGGTTGGCAATCGGCCTTCCCGCTTCCTCTCTCTCCGAAGATCCCAAACCCTCAGATGCGTTTTCTCCAGAATACCTTGCCTTCCGCCATTGAGTATAAATCGGATGTTCTGCTCATTGTCACATTGCTGGCTGTGGGGGTTTGCTGTGTGCAAATTGGTTGCCACGTTCCCCACATTACAACACCGGCTCCAGCTCAGGAAGAGTATCTCATTGGCTGCCCATCAGATCTGGACTTCCTGAGGCCGTGAACGGTGCTGGGAAAATGCGAATCTTTCTTTAAATGCAAGGAAATATCTTCAACGCTCAGTGACTGCATTCTTTTTGCTTTAAGTCATTTATCATTGGGGATAAAGAAAACTAGGGCTGAAAAAGGAAAGTTGCAGAGCTACATCAAGTATTGCAGCAAGGGTTCATCTCAAAGTTGATACCAATCCAGGATTTAGAACTTACAATTGGTGAGCATTGTTCTCATCTGTCAAAATAATGCCGTAACTTGCTTAAGTGATTTTGGATGTGAACCAACTTTAATTAAGAAATATCATATTTCCCTCTTATGAGGAAAGGAAGGAATAATTTTTCAAATTACTGGGGATTTTAAGAAGGTAATTTTTCACTCAAGTGTTTCTCCTGCGCTGAACTCTGACTTTTGACACAATTCTGTTCTCCTTGCCCCCGGCCATTGATCAGAACTGGAACAAATGGGTCAGCTTCACACCTCCCATCAAGAAACCCCCTTCCCTCTCTCTCTCTCTCTGACCTCCTCCCTCTCCTGCTTTTATCCCCCCCCACTCCCCCCCCCACCCCCACCCCCCCCACACACCCCTCACCTCATGGTGAGGTTCACAATGTTCTGTCCCGAGTATTTTAGTCAGGAGTAACCAGACGGCACTCACAGAGGAAGCAGAAATATTTCAGCGTTGCTGCCAAAAATTCCTGTGTCGTTACCCTTGTGACGTGCTCATTAACTTAAAGCACAGATTGATTAATGGCATCAAGTGTTGTGAGAGTTCTATATTGGGATTCTAGAAAGAAAAACGGCTTCAGGACCTGGCTCTGGTTTTCTCGCATTTAAATTCAGATTTATTTTTCTTTTACTTTCAAACGTTGAAATTTGTGCACCGATGGGAGAAAGTGACCTGCCCACGCCAAGAAATAAATGACATAGAATTCACAGCACAGAATTAGGCCATTCGGCTCTGGTGGTGGCATGGTGGCACAGTGGTTAGCACTGCTGCCTCACAGCTCCAGGGTTCTATTCCAGCCTCGGGTGACTGTCTGGGCGGAGTCTGCATGTTCTCCCCGTGTCTGGCTGTGTGGGTTTCCTCCGGGTGCTCCGGTTTCCTCCCACAGTCCAAAGATGTGCAGGTTAGGTCGATTGGCCGCGATAAATTGCCCCTTTAGTGTCCAAAAGGTTAGGTGTGGTTACTGGGTTACGGGGATAGGATGGAGGTGTGGGCTTAAGTGGGTGCTCTTTCCAATGGCCGGTGCAGACTCGATGGGCCAAATGGCCTCCTTTTGCATTGTAAATTCTATGATTCTAGTGGTCCATTCTGGTCTTTACGCTCCTCCCGCTCCACTTCATAATAACTCCTTCTAATCCTTTCTCCCTCGTGTGTATAGGGAGCTTCTCCTCACGCACACCAACAAAGGAGTTGAAAACACCCAGGTTTTTCTTTTAAATTAAAGTCCCCAATTCTTTTTTTTTTTTAAATGGGGACTATTCCGCTTGTCATTTTGAGTTCAATCTCCACAGAAGAAGATAACTTTACCCCATGTGTTTAACACTCAGGTTGGATGGACTCACAGTTGGAATGAACCTTCCAAAGCTGCTCCTCTCATCCCCGTTTCCCTGGAATGAACGGTTGCAAATTCCTTTGTCCTCCCCCAGGAGAAGTGCAAAATCAGCAACACGGCATCATTCTTTTTTAACCAATCTTATGGAGTCTTAAAAACGATCAAGGATTGGTTGGTGGCCAACCAACCCATGTGATTGACGAAAGAGCGAAAGGTTGAGATGGGGGGGTGGGGGGAGAGATAAAATTATCCAGTGATCTGGAGGGTTTGGGGATGGGGGGGGGGGGGCGATGGCGGGGGAGTTGGGGGGAAGCGGGTTTAATAAAAACCTTCACAAAGGAATTGGATACATACTTGAAGGGGTACATTTCTGGGGCGATGGAGGGGAAAGAGCAGGGGGAGTCGGATTAAGTGGTCAGCTCTTTCAAAGAGCCAGCACAGGCAGAGTTGGCTGAATGGCCTCCTTCAGTGTGTATACGACAAATATACCCACTGGCCAATTTGAACTCGGGTTGGGGTCATGGGGGTGGGAACTGGTGCGTGTAGGGACCCGGTAAATTGACCAGTCAATGCCGCTGGGAATGATGTCATAGCCGGGTCATAGCCAATCACCTTGCCTGTTGTTTATTACCCCCCGGATAATCCCACACATGAATAATATTCTCCGTAGTCTTCAATGTGTCACCTTTTCCAGTGTCCTGAACTAGAAGGATTTGGACTCGTCATACCCGATATATCCTTGATTGATTTATTAGTCACCGACTGTATTTCCTACCCTGTCTCAGATTCACTTCTGACTCGGGAGGATGTCAGTTCAACCTCCACTCGAAAGATTCAACCCACAGAAATGCAAGCCGACACTCGCAGTGCGGTGTTGAGGGGGTGCTGCACAGTCAGAGGACCCTGTCTTTCAGATGATTGGCCAAACTGTCATCCTCTATGGTGGATGTGAAAGATTCCATGGTGCTAGTGGAAGAGGAATGCGGACCCTGCTGTCTTGGGTCAATATTTATCCCATGACCCATCCCTACGTCAAAGAGCCTGGACATTATCACGTTACTCATCGTGGAATCTTGCTGTGTGCAATTTGGCTGCCGCAGTACAACAGTGACCACATTTCAAAGGTATTTGGTTGGCTGTCTGAGGTTTCTGGAGGCTGCTGCAATGGAAATGGAAGCTGTTTCTTTTCCTATCTGTTGTGCTGGATGGTCAATGGGGTGAGGTTTACTACACTCCTTGTAAACTGCACACTTGTGCAGGAATCCGAAAGGCTCTGAGGCAATTGGGTGCAAATTTGCCCCCTTGTTCCTATGTGCTTTGGCAGCTACTGCCGATTGAATCTGCTCAGTTATGTAGATGGATGTATTTCCTTCAATATGGGCGGCACCGTAGCACAATGGTTAGCACGATTGCCTCACAGCACCAGGGTCCCAGGTTCGATTCCCGGCTTGGGTCAATGTCTGTGCGGAGTCTGCGCGTTCTCCCCGTGTCTGCGTGGGTTTCCTCCGGGTACTCCGGTTTCCTCCCACAAGTCCCGAAAGACGCGCTGTTATTCTGAATTCTCCCTCCGTGTACCCGCACAGGCACCGGAATGTGGCGACGAGGGGATTTTCACAGTAACTTCATTGCAGTGTGAATGTAAGCCTACTTGAGACAATGAAGATTGTTAATTAAATATAATGGGGCGACACGGTGGCACAGTGGTTAGCACAGCTGCCTCACAGCTCCAAGGACCCGGGTTCAATTCCGGCCTTGGGTGACTGGCTGTTTGGAGTCTGCACGTTCTCCCTGTGTGTGCGTGGGTTTCCTCCGGGTGCTTCCGCAGTCCAAAGATGTGCAGATTAGGTGGATTGGCCGTGATAAATTGTCCCTTCATGTCCAAAAGGTTAGGTGGGAGTACTGGGTTATGGAGATAGGGTGACAGTGTGGGCTTGGGTAGGGTGCTCTTTCCAAGAGCCGGTGCAGACTCAATGGGCTGAATGGCCTCCTTCTGCACTGTAAATTCTATGATTCTATGATATTTCACTTTCCGGATAGTTGTCAATGGCTGTTCTACCAGCACCGTCTGCACTTCAACAACTATCGCCTGACCTCCACAACGGAACAATTTCTACAGCGGAAATCGAGGATTTGAAAACAATTGCAAACAATCGCCACACCCCTGATTCGAGGTGTTTGGGGGGGGGGGTAGCTATTCTTGAGGGGGGGGGGGCAGCTATTCTTGGGCGGATCAGGAGCCTGCCTAATTATCGGAGGCTTCTGATTGGCTATCAACTTCCTAGCCCAGGGTGAGATCCCCCTCCCGCCCATTTTGACTCAGGAACAACAGTGGCTCCGTCCCCACCAAGGAAGCAGTGTGATGTTAGACTGAACTTACCTGTTCTTATCCTGTAACCTGTAGATCTCATTGGTCTGAAGTAGCAGTTGTTTCTCTAACTTGTACGTAAATAAGGAATTTTCCAAAAGTTGAATTTCGAGCCTTGATGTTTGGTTCAACACCTAAATGAACGTTTATAAATTGTTTATTTTCATGAAATATACATTTTTCCTCTAAAATAAGAGAGAGCAGTTCACAGAAACAGATTAAAGTAATTATTAAACAGAAGCAAATATAAAGAATACAACAAGATCCTCCACACTTTCTATCGCTGCTCATTATGATATTGAGTGCCGTTGACATCATTTGGACTAGGAAGAGGACAGATCCATTCCTGCTCTGTATTGAGACAACAGATCAAGTAGCACAGGAAAGGAGGAGGCCATTCGGTCTCTCGAGTCTGTCCTGGTATTCAATTAGATCATAAGCTGATCTATATCTCTAGTCCGTATACATGGCCTGGCTCCATGTCCCTTGACATCCTCACTAGTCACAGGATTGCCAAGTCTCAGTCAGACATTCTGGGGCTTGATCTCGGTGCCTGTGGGTTAGGCTTCCTGCACAGACTTGCTGCCCAGTGATTCCTATTGCGAAAGGGAGCATTTGGCAGCACTGGGCAGGGACAGACACAGTCCATATCTCCCTGTGGCTGCCCAGTGTCCACGCGCTAGGCTCATGAAGAATAGCCACCAGACTGAGACGCTGGTGTGTGACTGTGTGTATGTGTCTGTGTGTCTGTGTCGGTGTGCGTCTGTGTCTGTGTCTGTGTATATGTGTCTGTGTATATGTGTCTGTGTGGGTGTGTGTCTGTGTCTGTGTATATTTGTCTGTGTGTGTGCGGGTCTGTGTGTTTGTGTGTGTCTGTGTCTATGTGTCTGTGTCTGTGTCTGTGCCTCTGAGTCTGTATGCGTGTGTATGTGTGTGTCCGTCTGTGCATCTGTGTGCACATGTGTGTGTTAAAACAAGAAGTGACTAAACATGATGAGCAACAGGAGTTAACACAAAGGCTGGAACTGGCTTCGGAATCACCGCAATCTTAAGCTATTTATTGACATTTTCTTCTGCTTTGTTTCCATGCCAATGGAGTTGATCATTCTCGCAAACCAATTTAAACAAAATTCTTACAACATGCTGTAACCAGATAAAGATACCACAGACATATTTACAAGAATCACTCAGCCTTGTGTGATCTCTGCCAGTGAATGTTTTTCAAAGACTCTCTTATTTAAATTGGAATGAGGCGCTGGAGACTGTGTGTGTTACTCTGGGCCAGTTTAAACAAGGAGCTGTTGCACCCCTCGCAGGAGCAGATTGATCCTTCACC
Source organism: Scyliorhinus torazame (assembly GCF_047496885.1). Classification (NCBI taxonomy): domain Eukaryota; kingdom Metazoa; phylum Chordata; class Chondrichthyes; order Carcharhiniformes; family Scyliorhinidae; genus Scyliorhinus; species Scyliorhinus torazame. Next base: position 6,824,983 of record NC_092717.1, read on the forward strand.
AGCCACCCGCCCGCCCCCGCCCCTGCCCCCGCCCCCGCCAGGGGGGCCTTACCTGTGTCTCCACCTCGGTGAGCCGGCGTGTTTGCTCTGCCGATTGACTCAGCAGATTGGTGCCAATCTCCAGAATGGTAGCCGTGTGATTCTGAACGGCGTTTTGCTGTATCTGAACCATCTCTGCCTTCATACTCTCCTGAATGTAATTCTCCAGCTGTAACAAAGTCATTTGAGAAACTTTTTAAATTCCCACAGGAGCCAGGGTCCTGCCTGTAACATTGCGCATTTCCATAGCGCTTTTCACCACCTCAGGAGACCCAAACGCAACTTACAGCCAATGACGTACGTCGTGAAGTCTGGTCTCTGTTGCAATGGAAATTGTGGCTGCCAAATTGTGCACAGCAAGATCCCATAAACAGCAGTGTGGAGTCATCAGTTATTATGGTCTTAATGGGGGGGGGGTGAATATTGGCCAGGCCGCTGGGAGGAATTACCCCCCCCCCCACACACACACACAGACACCCCTTCTTCAAAGTAGGGACCATTGGATCGTTTACGTCCCCCCGAGGGGGCAGATACGGGCCTCAGAATCATCATAATAATAATCTTTATTAGTGTCACAAGTAGGCTTACATTAACACAGCAATGAAGTCACTGTGAAAAGCCACTAGTCGCCACATTCCGGCGCCTGTTCGGGTACACAGAGGGAGAATTCAGAATGTACAAACGACTTAACAGCACGTCTTTCGGGACTTGTGGGAGGAAACCGGAGCACCCGGAGGAAACCCACACAGACACGGGGAGAACGTGCAGACTCCGCACAGACAGGGACCCAAGGCGGAATCGAACCTGGGACCCTGGAGCTGTGAAGCAACAGTGCTAACCACTGTGCTACCGTCCCGCCCAGCACTCCCTCATTACTGCACTGGGAACATCAGTCAGGGTTTTAGGCTGACGTCTCTGGACTGGGGCCTGAACCCACACGTGCTGCCTCAGAGGTGAGAGTGCCACCCCAGCTGGTCCTACGGCGGGCACGGAATGGAACGCCCATGGTTGAGACAAAACAGACCTCCTCGGAACGCAGAACGGCCGGCCTCACGGATCGAACAGTGGCAGCTTGCCCCTGGAAAACAAACACTCGCTTTTCACTGAAAAGTATTTCAGAGTCACAGAATCTTTACAATGCAGAAGGAGGCCCTTCGGCCCATCGGGTGTGCCCCAGCTCGCTGAAGGAGCGATCTTTCACTGGCTGCGAGGCATCTGGGGACATCCTGAGAGGCTGCCTTCGAAATGCAAGTTCCTTCTACCAGCTCAGGGCAATGAGGCTCGGAGGAAGAATGTCATTTCACTTGAGGAATTAATTTCTATGTTGTGTGGATTAGGCACTGCATATGTTCAGACAAGAACTCTGAGTGATTGACTGCCTAATCGTTTTATACATGTTTACAGTTTTTTGAATTGGTTAAACACTAAACTGGATATCACGGCTGTGAGATTCTGGATGTCGACTTCAATCCAAACTCTATTTCAATCAAATCCAAAGATAGAGGCCGGAACTCTGCAGCCATTCCGGGTTAGTTTTCCCACCGGCAGCGCACCCCCGTCTCTGGGTTTCCTGGCAGTGCGGGGTGGTTACAATGGAGAATCCCATTGACAAGCGGCTGGGGGACAGGAGAATTCCGCCCACAATGTCACCTCAATAAGGTTAGCACAATCTAATCTAAACATGCGATTACAATCCTGGTGCCCAACTCAAATCAGCCATCAGGTGGGTCTCAGAATCACTACAGTACAGAAGGAGGCCATTCGGCCCATCGAGTCTGCACCCACCTACTGCAAGAGCCCCCCACCCAGCCCAAAGCCCCGACTTCTCTTCTTCCCAGACACTCACTTTCTTCCTTTCAGTCAAACTGATATTTCTGAAGCCTCTACACTTGTGTCATCTCAGCCGAGCCTCCAGTGCAGTCCGGTCCGATCCAGTGTGGTACAGTACAGCCCAGCCCAGCCTGCTCCTCACCCCAATTCCCATCTCAGTGGAAAGCCTCAGTTCCCTGTCACACACCTGTGTAATCAGACGGTCCACAAATTGGTGGCTTCAACTCCACTCTGGCTAGTAACTCCAGCTCTGGCAATGAACGCCTTTTTTTGCAGACTAGCAGAGCGTGCATTTACGTAGCGACTTTCATGTCCCCAGGACACCCCAAAGTGATTTCCAGCCAATGACTTGTCTTCACTGTGGTACTGTAACAATGCGTCCAGACTGACAATCCACCGGTAAGCAGGAGCAACCACAGCCTGCCTTCAATAGGGCGGCACGGTAGCACAGTGGTTAGCACCGTTGCTTCATAGCACCGGGGTCCCAGGTTCGATTCCCGGCTTGGGTCACTGTCTGTGCGGAGTCTGCACGTTCTCCACGTGTCTGCGTGGGTTTCCTCCGGGTGCTCCGGATTCCTCCCACAAGTCCTGAAACACATGCTGTTAGGTGAATTGGACATTCTGAATTCTCCCTCCGTGTACCCGAACAGGCGCCGGAATGTGGCGACTCGGGGCTTTTCACAGTAACTTCATTGCAGTGTTAATGTAAGTCTACGTGTGACACTAATAAAGATTATTATTATGCCCTCTCCTCCCTCACACTAAGCACAGTTTCTGGATGCCTTCCCTCCTCCCCTTGACCACCTCCACCCCCAACTCTGGCTGGGCCCTTCATGGCCCCTCCCCCACTCAGTGCCAATCCCCGATGCTTTGGAAGATTGGGTGAACTGCGAAGGTTTGCACCCCGTCGCGGAGAAGGTGCGCGCCAGCAAGTACCCACCCCAGCGGATGCCTCGCAACTTCACTCTTTTCCTTAGGATTGTGGAAGTTTCCCTTGAACCTTGCGACCACATTGGCTCCCTTACACCTTCTCACGAATAAGAATCACGTGTGGGCCTGGGGCCAGCCGCACGAAGCAGTGTTTTTGTGGTGAAGAAGCAGTTGTCCTCGTCCGGGTTACTGACCCATTACTATCCCGCCAAACCCTTGATCGTCACATTAGAGGTAGCCGCGACTCTGAATTTCATGGACTCCTTGCCTGCCTCAGTGTTGCGGATCCGTGAGTGGGCCCAGACGGACCCAATCCTATCTAACATTTGCCATGTGGTTTTGTACGGTGGACATTATCCGACAGCTGCCCTCTATGCTATTGGGGCCGTCCTGTCCCACCAGAAGGAGATGGCAGAGAATGGTCGATCGCCTTCGTCTCCCGTACATTGGCTGCAGCGGGAAGGAAGTACGCGCAGATCGAGAAGGAAGGTCTGGCGGTTATGGGCGGCACGTTGGCGCAGCGGTTAGCACTGCTGCCTCACGGCGCCGAGGTCGCAGGTTCGATCCCGGCTCTGGGTTACTGTCCATGTGGAGTTTGCACATTCTCCCCGTGTTTGCGTGGGTTTCGCTCCCACAACCCAAAGATGTGCAGGGTAGGTGGATTGAACACGCTAAATTGCCCCTTAATTGGAAAAAATGAATTGGGTACTCTAAATTGATTTAAAAGAAGGAAAGTCTGGACCATGTGCTGACACGCTATTGGCTGGGGTTTGCGCACTCCTACAAGACATGGGCTGCTGAGCCTGCGACCTTAAAAGGGCCACGCTCCCACATGGTTCTTATGATGATTGACAGACACACACACACAGAAACATACATCAGCTCAGATGCTTACACACACACACAGATACTCATACACACACACAAACACACACATAAACGCTCACCTATACACACAAAGAAAAACATGCATACGCACTGACACACAGTCACACACACACACAAACATTTTTTTTTAAAGATTTGGAGTACCCAATTCTTTTTCTAATTAAGGGGCAATTTAGCGTGGCCAATCCACCTACCCTGCACATCGTTTTCTGTTGTAGTGGGGTGAGACCCACATAGACACGGGGAGAATGTGCAAACTCCATACGGACAGTGACCCGGGGCTGGGATCGAACCCGGGTCTTCGGCGCCACACACACACAAACATACACAAAGAAAAACATGCATACGCTCTGACACACACACACACAGATACACATACACACACCAACTCTCTCACACCCAGACAAACATACACAAATGCTCGCATTCACAAAAATATACATATGCACAGACACACACACAGAGGCTCACCCACACACACACTGACACACATAAAACGTTGCAAAGAAATGGTGCAACAGAGATTAACTAAATGATTGAGGTAGAAGCTGTAACACATCAACATTTAGACAAAGTGGCTGCAATGACCCATTCCAAACATGACAAACTATCAACAGCACCTTCCAAACCTGCAGCCTCTGCCATCTAGAAGGACAAGGGGTAGCAGATACTTGGGAACATCACCACCAGGAGATTCACGTCCACATCACTCACCACCCTGACTTGGAAATATATCCGCCGTTCTTTCACTGTCACTGGGTCAAAATCCTGGTTGTATAGACGAGGCTTCCAATCCTTTGAGTGCAGATGAAGAAGGGGCTATCCAATTGAAAGTGTTTAAGATGGTTAAAGGATTTGATAGGGTTGATAAAGAGAAATTATTTCCAACCTAGGGAAGAGAGTCCAGAAAGAGGGGGCAGAACCTTAAAATTCGATCCTGGCTGATGTCCGAAAACACTTCACCATTCGAAGGGGAGTGGAAAGCGCTCCCACTCCAAAGATTCTATTGATGCTGCAAATTTGGAAACTTCAGAACGGAGATTAATGGATATTTATTAGGTAAGGGTGTTAAGGGTATTCAGGTGAGGATGGTTAAGAGATACTGAACCAAGACAGCTCGAAAGAATTGACATACTCATCAGCCATATTCTTTCCTAACTGAATGGACTGAAGGGCTGAATGCTCTCCTCTGCTTCTTGTGCCCAGTATTTCCATCGCAAGGTTCTTACAGACAGGGGTATTGTCCAGCCCTCCAACGGAGATGACTTAATAATCTTCATTGTCACAAGTAGGCTTACATTAACACTGCAATGAACTTACTGTGAAAATCCCCTAGTCAGCACATTCCGGCGCCTGTTCGGGTACACAGAGGGAGAATTCAGAATGTCCAATTCACTTAACAAGCACGTCTTTCGGGACTTGTGGGAGGAAACCGGAGCGCCCGGAGGAAACCCACGCAGCCACGGGGAGAACGTGCTGACTCCGCACAGACAGTGACCCAAGCCGGGAATCGAACCTGGGATCCAGGAGCTGTGAAGCAACAGTGCTAACCGCTGTGCTACCATGCTGCCCACGAGATTTTGAGAGGTGCAATACAAGAGTAAAAGAATGTAAGAAATAGGAGCAGCATTAGACCATTCAGTGCCTGAGCCTGCTGCACCATTCAACATGATCGCAGCTGATTATCTACCGCACCTCCACTTTCCCGCCCATTCCCCACATCCTCGATTTCCTTTGTATCCAGAAATCTGTCGATCACGGCCTTGCATAGTCTCAGTGACTGATCATCCATAATCCTCTGGGGGGGGGCGGAGAATTGCAAAGGCCCTCAATCCCCCGAAGTGGGAAAAATTTATCCTCATCTCAGTCCTAAATGGCCAACCACTTATCTTCATCTATATACAAGTCAATCCTTTCGGAGGCGACTGTCAATAACAAGGACTGAGTTTCTACCTGCCCTCGGTATGGTTGGGGTTGGGTGGGGGGTGCCAGAGGAGTTCACATGTGAACCATCTCGCCCATTCCCAATCTCACCCCCATAATACTGGGGGAGGGGGGAACAGGAAGGTGCTGAAACTGGCAGCCCACTCACCATATTTAAATGAACAATCGAGAGCCAAATAGGCTCGTTATCAAGTCCATTATCCCTGCCCACCCCATTAAACGGTTGCTGTGGGCAACCTGGCTCCCGGAGCAGGAAGGGAAGGAAAGAGGGAGCAACCCCCATTAGACTGAACCCCAATTTCCTTCCTGTTTCCTCCCTTAAACTCCCCCCTCCCCTCCACACCGTCTCTCTCCCTAAACTTCCCAATCCTCTCGACCCAAGAGCCTGGATTAACTTCTCCGGGAATCCAAGCACTCCGGCAGTTGCCACTGGGCTTTCCTGGTGCTGCCGGGACTGATGGAGCTGCTGTGGCCAAGCCGATGAGGGACGGGGGTCCCACTAGGCCCCTGATTACGGTCCCCACAGCTCTTTCTGACAGCGGAGGGGGTGACATGGAGTCAACCTGCGGTTCCCAGGGATAGGATCTGACCCCCCCCCGTGTTATTCCACCCATAAATACATAGAACATTCATGGCATCGGAGGAGACCATTCAGCCCATCGTGGCCGAACGTGCCCAGAATAGATCTATCCAACCTCATCCCAATTTCTAGCCCTTGGTCTTGTCGGTTACAGCACTTCAACTGCATGTCCAAATTCTCTTTTTAAATGCAAAGCGGGCTTCTGCCTCCAGCACCCTTTCAGTGAGTTCCAAATCCCACTGCCCTCCTCTGTTCCTTTCGCTGTTTCTTTTGAATCTATGCCTCCTAGTTACAGACCTCTCTGATAAGGGAAATGGGTCCTTCCCATCCACTCTACCTCAGACCCATTATTTAAACCTCAATTAAACCTTCCCTCAGCCTCTTTCTGTTCCGAAGGCAACAATCCCAGTCCATCCAACCTTTCCTTACAGCTAAAATTCTCCATTCCTGGCAGCATCCTTGTAAATATACTCTGTACCCTCTATGCCATCATATCCCTGTAGTGCAGTGACCAGAATGGTATACAATACTCTAGCTGATGCCTAACTAGTGCCTCCTACAGTTCCAGCGTAATCTCCCAACTCTTCTGTTCCAGGCCTTGGCTAATAAAGGAAAGAAGGTACTGGCCTCGCTTCCTATGTGGATGCACACTCTGCTCCTCTACACTTCCTAACATCTGTGTTGACTACATCAAACACGCTACCTTCATCAACCCACCTTGTTATCTTCTTAAGAAATTCAATAAATTATTCAGTTGCAATCTTTGCTCAACAAATCCATGCTGACCGTTCTGGTTTTATTCCGTACCTCTCTACAAGATCATTTCTAATGTTTGTCAAAATGTTTTCCAACGCACTATAACGATTGTTTTTTTGCACAATGGTTTATATTATTGTTGTTTATTGTGCCAAAATGTCTTAATAAAATTATTTATCAAAAAAAAATGTCTTCCAACAATTTGCCCACCATCAGGGTGAGACGGAGTGGCCTGCCGTTACTCAGACTATCTCATCCGCCACCGTGAAGTGACTGTATAACTTTACCAATCCCCTGGCATCGCACCTGTGGCAGAGTGGATTGGAAATCGATCGTATGGATGGTGATCAATCATCCAATTGGGTCGTGTGTGAAATGCTCGGGTACGATGTCAGCTGAGGAGGACAGGATTGGTGATGGCCGCTCTGAGATCTGTCGGCAACCATGCCTGTGCAGTAGCTGTCTCCGTGTCAACAGTTCCAATTGGAACCCACACCAGTGGAGTGTCAGGGGTGGGTGGGGGGGGGGGCGGTTTATTCCTGCGAGCTGCTGACTGGCGTAATGTCAGTTTTTACACACTAGCACAAAGTGAAAACCTACCCCCGTGAATCCTGGAAACAAAAAATGAGAATTGGTGAGGTTACGTATATAAAAAACGATTAGCAAAGCGGGCGGGGGAGTTGAAGTTGTTTTTGCTGTCTGATTCACAGGACCCATGGGGGGGCTGCGGCTGGTGGGATGAGGTGAGTTTGGCTGACTGTGATGTTTCTCCGATAAACATTTCAAGATGAAAAGTAATGTCATCACTCTCACTTAATCGTTCCTTTTCTTTCAAAACCATAAATTTCTTTCCCTCCATTTTTTCCCTTTCGCAAAGTACAGCTTGCATTAAACGCTTTCGAATTCCTTGCGTGTTAACAAACACTCTTCGCAACAAGCAGCCTTGTTTTTCAGGAAGGTTTCTGGTCAATGTTTCAAAGGTGCATGTTGCAGTTGCAAAGTGGGTATCAGCAGCTGCCCTCCCGTAGACCAGCCTTCAGCGAAATAGTTTTTCAGGTCTGATAAACCTAAACTTATTAACAGCAACCTCGGAGAACTTTCTTTTTTATTCCAATTAAGGGGCAATTTAGCGCGGCCAATCCACCTGCCCTGCACATCTTTGGGTTGTGGGGGCGAAACCCACGCAAACACGGGGAGAATGTGCAAACTCCACACGGACAGTGACCCAGAGCCGGAATCGAACCTGGGACCTCGGCGCCATGAGGCAACAGTGCTAACCACTGCGCCACCGTGTTGCCTACTCAGAGAGGTTTCACTGCCCATAAACATCCAACAGAATAAAAGTTGTAAAGAACTTGCATTTATATAGCACCATTTACAATATAACAGCAGATGTATTAGGAAAATAACGGTAACTTTTATGGATTTATGGCCGCGATTTAACTAGATGGGAACAAAGTTCCATCGCGAGCGTGTTTAGCCGCATGTTTCCGGTGCTCACAGCATCAAGAAACACAATGCCAACTAACGTCACACAGGTTAGATAGATAGCCTCAGCATGGAACGCGCTGCCAAGGCCGCACATAGCCCCATTTTCTGCATTGAGGACCTCCACTCGCCAGAACTTAGTGTAGCGAGAGATAGAGACGCTATCCGGATCACTGGAGCCTTTGGCGCTGCCACCTCCCCCCGCCCCAATCACCCACACAGGGCACCCCCAGCCTGATTGCTGCTGCACAAGAAATGCCAACTTGGCACCCTGGCTGTGCCCCTGCCAGCTTGCAGTGTCACCCGGGCACACAGGTGGCACTGCCGGGTGCCAGGGCTGGCAGTGCTAGGGGAACCACCCTGCCCAAAGGCCATGCACCTGGGGACCTCCGATCCCCTGGGAGACCCCCACGAGTTACGTTCGGTCTGGCCCCCAGCACTGGAGCTCAGTGCTGAACGGCGCTCGCCCGAGGTCTGTGAGGCGAAGGCGAGAGATCCCAACGCCTTGGGTGCCAGGAGTGCCTTAGAGTGAGACCAGCTGTCTCGCCCTAATATGCAGATTTGCCAAAACGTGATCCGCAAGGCGTTACGAGCTGGGTAAATACCGGGGGCGGGATTCCCGGCTTCAATCAGCTACATGGTGTCGCGGTGAGCTGCTTTTCGGGGGCAGCGTGGCCGTTCGATCATGTCCAAAATTTGCATTGGTAAACATTAGAAATAAGGTATAGTTTTAGGTGGATTTAATTTAATGTTTCTGTGCCTGGTAGGATAAATCCGATCATAGTTAAGATTCATGCTGGACAAAGGTGTTTGTGTGTTTTATGAGGCCACGAAGGAGTCCACACCAAGTAGTTCAAAGAAATTTAGTTTATTTACTTTTTTAAAAAAAAATTTAAAGTGCCCAATTCATTTTTTTCCAATTAAGGGGAATTTAGCGTGGCCAATCCCCCTAACCTGCACATCTTTGGGTTGTAGGGGTGAGACCCACGCAGACAGGGGGAGAATGTGCAAACTCCACACGAACAGTTACCCGGGGCCGGGATCGAACCCGGATCCTCGGTGCCGTGAGGCAGCAGTGCTAACCACTGCGCCACCGTGCCACCCAACTTAGTTTATTTACAATAACAATTATATACATCACACGGTAGATCCAAACTGGGTTGGCCTTGCTGGTACCTAACTGGCCGGCTTTATATACCCTACAAGTAAACATTGTTCAAAGGACCCCCACCCTTTAAACGGGGAAGCTCGTATTCTGCAAGGTTCACGGGGAAGTTAATTGTTCCCATCCCGTACGATACTTACAAGATATAACAGTGTGTGTGGGGGTTGGTTTCAATTCCAACTGTGTTTCTATTGTGCTTGGAGAGAGCTGCAGCATGAAGAGTAAATAAACCAGCAGTGGTTTCTTAGGGACCTTAAGAGATTAAACGAGCACCCGGGGGAACCCTGCACAGACACGGGGAGAAAGCACAAACTCCACACAGACAATCATACATAGCCGGAATTGAACCCGGGTCCCTGGTGCTGTGAGGCAGCAGTGCTAACCACTGTGCCACCGTGACAACCCAGTGGTCCCAATCTTCCCATTTGTACATTCTTCTCCATCTTTTCCTGTTCCTGCTTTAATCCTGTCACATCTCAAACTTTTCCCGGTTCTGATGAAAGGTCATCGACCTGAGATATTAACTCTGTCTCGCTCTCGCTCTCTCCACAGATGCTGTCAGACCTGCTGAGTGTCTGATAGGGGCCAGTTTAGCTCAGTTGGCTGGAGAGCTGATTCGTGATGCGGAGCAAGGCCAACAGCGCGGGTTCAATTCCTTGCCCCTCGCCTGAGGTGTGGTGACCCTCAGGTTAAATCACCACCAGTCAGCTCACCCCCTCAGAGGGGAAAGCAGCCTCTGGTCATCTGGGAATAGGGCGACTTTACTTTTATGAATAGATCAGAATGTGTTAATGGCAGAACAGAGGTGAGCAGTGTGACAAAGGACAACTGAAACGGGGAACAGATAGCCCAGGTTGGGGGGGCACAATGGCGAGGGAATAGCAGATCAATGGAAGAAATGAAAATAAATAGATAGAAATAAAAATGGGGTGAAGGTGGAGGAGAGAGTTCACAGTCTGACGCTGTTGAACTCAACGTTAAGTCCGGAAGGCTGTAACGTGCCTAATCGGAAGATGAGGTGCTGTTCCTCCAGACTGCTCTGGGCTTCACTGGAACATTACAGCCGGCCAAGAACGGACATGTGGACACGAGAGCAGGACAGGGAGTTGAAATGGCAGTGACAGGAAGGTCTGGGTCCTGCTCGCGGACGGAACGGGGGTGTTCTGCAAAGCGGTCCCCCAGTCTGCGTTTAGTCTCTCCAGTGTAGAATAGACCGCACTGGGAGCAGCGAATGCAACAGACCAGATTGAAGAAGGTGCGCGTGAAGCTCTCCCTCACCTGAAAAGAGTGTTTAGGCCCTAGGATGATGAGCAGGGAGGAAGTAAAGGGGCAGGTGTTACACCTTCTGAGAAGATGCTGTGGGAAGAGGGCGAGGTGTTGGGAGTGCTGGAGGGGTTGACCAGGGTATCCCGTGGGAATGGTCACTGCGGAATGCTCACAGGGGGAGTGAGGGGAAGAGGTGTTTGGTGGTGGCATCGTGCTGGGGCTGGTGGAACTGGCGGAGGATGATCCTTTGAACGCAGAGGTTGGTGGGGGGAAACGTGACGACTATCTGGGTTCCTGGGAGGATGGGAAGGGGTGAGGGCAGATGAGAGGGAGATGGGTCTGAGCAGCTTGAAAGTCCCGTCCATCACAGTGGATAGGAAACCACGATTAAGGAAGAATGAAGGGATGTCAGGAGCACTGTTCTGGAAAGTGGGATAATCAGAACAGATATGACAGAGGCGAAGGAACTGGGAGAATGGGATGGAGTCCTCACAGGTTGTGGGGTGTGAAGAGCTGTAGTCAAGGTAGCTGTGGGAGTCAGTGGGTTTGTAATGGATACCAGTGGACAGTCTATCCCAAGAAAGGACTTAGAGAGGTCAAGGAAGGGAAGGGAAATGTCTGAGATGGACAATGTGAAGGTGACAGTGAGGTGGGAATTGGAAGTGAAATTAATACATTTTTCCAGGTCCGGACGGGTTCATGAAGTGGCACCGAAACAGTCAGCGATGTACCGATAAAAGGTTGTGGGATGGGGCCGGAGTGGGACTGGAACAAGGAATGTTCCATATACCCCATAAAGAGACAGGAAAAACGGCCACCCAGACGGGTATCCACACAGCGGAAGTGAGGCAGCAGAAATTATTGAATGAGAGGACAAGGTCAGCCAGACGGAGGAGAGTGTTGGTGGATGGGGATTTTCCAGGCCTCTGTTGAAGGAAGAAGCGTATTAAATCCATCCGTCCAAAGTATTATCCAAATCTGAAGTATTAAATCCATCAACAATTCGAACAGGCTTTTTGGCTGAAATACAAACGCTGATTTAATGGCACCATCATGCAGAGCATTCGCAGTTGTGTGTTTTACTGGGAAGACTGTGTGGGAGGGGGGTGGATATGGAGTATTTTAACTTTTATCACCGGGTGAAAGTGAATGTGCTGCCCGTTTAAACTATGCACAGTTTTTAAAAATTCCTTCGAGGGATGCGGGCGTGGTTGCCTAGACCCGCATTATTGCCCATCCCTAATTGCCCCGTGAGAAGGTGGCAAGCTGCTTTCTTGAACCGCTGCAGTCCATGTGGTGTAGGTACACCCACTGTGCTGTTAGGGAGGGGTTCCAGAAAAGATAATCGCACATTGACTGGATCAGAGAACAAGCTGATGTTACCTTGGAGACAGATCTGACAGACCAGCAGCTCCCTACACGCAGACAAATGGAAGATTGAAGCACAATTTTCTTGCTGACAGCCAACTATTATTAAGACATCATAAACCATTCATTTAAAATCAGATTTAAACTGATCTAACAGGACCTGAATCTTTTTAATAATCCCTGTCTGTCTCTAAACACATGACTCTCTTCCTGACAGTCCCTCCCTCTCTCTATCCTTTCCTTCCCTGCCTCCCTCTCTTTCACACACAAGAGGGGTGTGTGGCTGAGTGTGACTAGACTGGGAAGAGTCAGGAATGCACTGTAACACTGGCAACGTTTTTAATTTCCTCCCCATATCCTATATTTGAGCTGAACAACCTGTCAAATACAAAAAGAATGCTCCATAAAATGCGAAGCACTGTGTTAGCATGTTTCTGGATCAAGAAATTGGTTGGATATTAGCAAGGAACACGTTGGCAGAATGCTCAGAGGGTCGGTGATCCGGAGTAAACGGTCAGATTCTGCTTCTACAAGCACCGAATGGAACAATGCACAACATTTGGGTGTTTGAATCACAGAAACTCGCAGCGCAAGAGGAGGCCATTCAGTCCATTCTCCCTGTGCTAGCTCATTGAAAGAATAGTCCTCCTTCGGCCCACTCTTTGGCTGTAACTCCTGTCGGTTCCTCGTCCCTAAGCAACATCCAACGACCTTCTGATGGAATCAGCTTCTACCCACTTTTCAAGTTGAACATCCCAGGTTGTGATGTATATCTAGTTCATGGCTCGTGTTCATATTTCAGAGGTAATTTTTAGTTCTGGGATTATTATAAGTTTAACTATAGGAAATAGGATAAATGGAACATAAAGCAGCTCAAAATCTATTACACTGAATAGGTTGGAACCATGTTCACTTGAAGGGTTAACAGCTAGAAAGGTAAGATGCTAAAACAGCAAGCTGGCTTACTTAGCTGGAGGCTGGGGAGATGGGGTCCACGCTGCTTGCAAAGAAGTGCAGCCTTTTAAAAAAAAATTAGAGCACCAATTCTTTTTTTTTTCCAATTAAGGGGCAATTCAGCGTGACCAATTCACCTACCCTGCACATCTTTTTGGGTTGTGGGGATGAGACCCGCGCAGACACAGGGGAATGTGCAAACTCCACATGGACAGTGACCCCAGTCCGGGATCGTACCCGGGTCCTTGGCGCCGTGAGGCAGCAGTGCTAACCACTGCGCCACCCTGCTGCCCAAAGAAGTGCAGTCTGGACAGATGTTTTGTTTGGGGAGTTAGAGCTAGGTTAGTTTAAAAGCATTCAGGGAACCCTGAAAGGCTATGTCGTCATGGAGAAGGTGAAGCTTACAGTGGCTCTGGTTTCAATTTATCTGTGTTTGCTAGGAGGGGAGGTTAGCTGCAGTTTGGACCTCGTGTGGTTTACAGCCACAGAGAAGCTCTGCGAGCTGTTAGCAGACTCCAGGCAGTTAGGGCTCAGCAAAGCCCTGGGGAACTGAGAGGATGGTGGAAGGTGATTGGTTTCATGCTGGAGACGGTTAAGAAGCCCTGGGAGCAGTTGATAACTTAGTGGAGCCGAGAGACTGGAGTTCAGAGAAACCCGGGGCAGTGCCAGCTTAATGAAGCCGGAGTTCTGTGAAAGAGTTATAATTGTCCCAGGAGTTAGAGGGGTGAGTGCAGCTTTTTGAATCCCATGGAATGCAGTCTCAGGAGAAGAGGTTGAACCATAGGGAGGTGAGCAGTCAGACCGAAATGGAGTAGCTTTCAAAGGAGTCAGATCTTCAAAACTGAGGAGTTCAAATCCTTTGTGAGGGAGGCAGAGCTTTAATGAGATTTTGTGATTCACATTGGTCACGGTTACCTGGGTGGGTTACTGAGAAATCCATGGGATCAGCCTTGGCTGCACCTGCCATTGAGTTTGCAGTGTGGTGTGTTTGACCACAGCGTACCTATTAACTCACATTTACCTCATGTTAATTCTGAATGTTCAAGTATAAGACAGACAGTAAATTGTTTTACTTTCTTGGCTCTGTATAATAATGTTTATTTTGTTTAAAACCATGGAATCTGGTGGCTGTAATCTCCCCGTGGGTAACAGGCATTTCACACCTTGTCCACTTTAAACAAAAGGTTACAGGTCCCTAACTGGGTCAGAACAAGATCCCGACTACTCTCCGAGTGAAAACATTCCTCCTCACCTCCCTGTTAGGGGCGGGATTCCCCGCCCTGCCGCACCCGTTTTCCGATGCGGCGCGCCCCTGCCGGCAGTGAGATTCTCCGTCCCGGCAGCCGGCCAATGGGGTTTCCCATTGTGGGCACCCCCACCCCATGGGGAAATCCGCGGGCGTGTGTGCGCTGCCGGCAATATGGAGGATCCCACCCCAGGGCTGGGATTCTCCGAGCCTCCTCGCCAAACTCGCCCTTGAATGGCACGGGGGCGGACAATGGGACGACATACCGGCTATCGACACGGGGGGGGGGGGGGGGGGGGGGGGGGGGCTCCTCCAGGATGGCCAGGGTTCTGATCGGGGGCCACCGATTGGCAGGTACGCGTGATCGGGGGGGGGCTATATTGTTGGGGCCGGCTTGCTGTGTGGGTCCGCTATGTTGCACGTATCCGTGGCCGGAAGTGCAGGGCCCCGTATCGGCGCCCGGCGCTGCGCGGGGTTGAGATGGTTCAGAAAGCACAAACGTCATTCATGAGAACACCAGAAATTATTGGGGCTGGAATTAGTAATGGTGGTGGGGGTTTCGCTGACCTCAACAACCCCCCTTTTGGTTTCAGCGCGTCCCAGGGCCACATTACGCCAGTCACCCAGTTGGTCAGAGCTGCTGACCCTATTAACAGCAATGCCCCACTCCAAGAGCTCCCAACCAATCAGAGGTCTGTTGGCTGAGCGGGATGACTGGGAGCAGTGGCCATTGCTGGGACAACACCTGTAGGAGGAAGGTTGATGACTATGAGCCCTCACCACCAAGTGGGGCAACAGTGCCAAACAGGCAGGCACCCCGGTGAGGGTGGGAGGAGGGGTTGGTGAGGACAGTAATTGCCACAGGGGTGTCAATGACTTTGGGAGGAGCCCTCTATGAGCCTAAGAGTAGCAAAATAGGAGGGCACTGAACCCCCTCCAGAAATGCCAATGCGGTCCTTAGGGTTTACTTGGCGGTTCACCACATGGCTGAGGGCTCCCTCACCACTGGCTAAATGCCACTGGAAGCAGGAGGGACCTTAATTGGCCCCTGGCTGGAAAGCAGACCCTTACAGTTCCTGCGCTGGAATGTCTGGAAGACTGGGGTGGGAGATCACTTGGACTTTGCAAGATTGATATATTGCCGTTGCGTACCACCACAAAGGGATATGGAGGAAAGGTGAAAGGAGTTGGATTATAGATCAGCTATGATCTAATTGAATGGCAGAACTATCTCAAGGGGTGGAATGGCCTCCTCGTGTTCAGAGGCATAAAAGGTTCCTGTATCAGACGATGAATATGAGACAACTGATTCCATTATTAACGAGACCAGGTAAGGAAATACATAACAGACAGAGACAACCTCAGGCGTGTTTGGTTTCTACATGCTCAGAACACAGTGCATTGGAACCCTACAATTAATACAGTGCGGAAAGGTCATTCAGCCCATTACATCTGTGCTAGCTCTTCCCAAGACCAATCTGATAAGTCTCACTGCCCTGCTCTTTCCTCATATCCTCACAATTTATTTTGTCTTAGGTGAATTTATCCAACTCCTAGGTAAACGTTTCCATTCCAATTTGGATTGAAATGGTTCAAGCAACATTGGGACAAATCCGCAACAATTGCACACTATTCCAAACTTAATCGGAAATTTAGATAGATGGTTATTGATGGAAAGCAAACATTATCAACAGTAAATCACTCAAGTTTCTCAATAAAATATTTAAACTTGTCAAGGAACTTTGGAAATGAGATAACTAGGTCGTTTAAAAATGGGTTAGAAAATTCAACTCTACCCATTCCGTGGAATCCTATTTCAAATAAGATTTTTTTTTGTGCATTTGTCCAGCAGCTGTACAAATTCCAGCTCCTTGTATAATTAATCTCTTTTGTGCTTGCCAGGTAGTTTTGAGCCAATTTCTAACCTGGAAGATTGATTATTTTTGCATGGTTTAAGCTAATCACAGCCTTCCTCTAGCTGATTTTAGCTGGCAATGATTAGGTCCACATGACTGAAATGAGGATATTGCAAACGTGCAAATGAACGGACCTCTAACTGTGAGAGAATCAGGTCCCAGAATTAGCGCAAAGGAGCTGAATTAAATTCACAATAACTGAGTCTTTATCTTGTCTCCAATTCCACTCCTGGGTTTGACAGTTAATGAGCAGTCTCTGTGATGCACCTCACTCGAAGCATGCCAATAGCAGCTTGTACCTCAGTCGTATTAATGACTAGGGAGTGTGTTGGACGACATTGATGCATGGACCCTAAAATCAGATGGAGGTAGGAATCTAGTGCTTTTCCATGCCTCTGAACTCGATAATTGTTAATGTCTTATGACATCTGCTGCAGACTTGAGTTAATCCTAACTATGCCTCCAATATAACCCGTCCCTTAGACAAGTTGAGCTTTCACACATCAGGACTAAAATGAGGGATACAAATACATGGGTCAGATCCAAACAGATTCCAGCATTGAAGTTACTTAACTGCTGAACTGAATCAGTAGTTTCTGAGAAACTTTAATTCCTATCAGATAGTTACTGAAGCCCAGCCGACTAAAGTGTCATTGAATGAAGTTATGAGGAAACAATGTTCTTCTACAAGTGGACCTGAAGACTTGTGGCTGGAGATTCCATTTCATTTCCTTCTTCTTCCCCTTCTCCCCTGGGGGTATCTGATGGTAGGGACGTTCCTCAGCACTCGGGGGGCGGGGGGGAGGGGGGGGGGGCCAAGGGCCCACCACACTCCTGGGGGGGGGCACCACACTCCGGGTGGGGGTCCCACCACACTCCACCCAAATTCAAAGGCTGGCATGCCACAGAGAAACATTGGGTGCCATTCAGCTGACTTCAATCTAAGTCCGCTGTCGGGCGTGCTCAGCGGGTGATTCTCGGGGGCTGCAGTGCTGAGAAACATCCCGTTGTTCAACGGCACAATGTCGTTTTTTTGGCCTTAGAGTTTCCGCTGAGGCCCCACACAGAAAGGCTGCTCACAGATCGAGGCGCCATTTTGACCAGCTGCCCCGATCTATGTTCCCCCCCCCCCCCCCCCACACACACTTTATTAACCCCCCTCACCTCCTCAAACTTGGGGACGTGGCTGGAAACCCCTCCTCACCCCCCCTCCAAATGGCAAGGCACCCCCCGGGCCCAGCCCCTGGCCATGCCAACCTAATGCCCTGGCACCCTGGCACTGCAATCATGGCACTGTGGTGCCTGGGTGCACAGGTGGCACTGCCGAAGTGACAGACTGGCAATGCCAAGGTGCCCAGGTGCAAGGGGAAGTGCAGGGGACCACCCTGTCTTGTCACCGAACACTCAGGGATCTCCAAGTGTGCACCATACTAAACAGCGCCCCGGTGAGACGTGGCCGTTTAGTCCCAGATGCCGGGTGAATCTGCTGTCGAGATATTTATATGAGCCATTAGGCGATTGGCCCGGCGTGGAACCCAATTTGGGGCTCTAGCGCGATTCACCCATTGCGCCCAGATCCATGCCAGGCGAAAGGGGGTCACTGAATCTCGCCCAATATTAACGTTACAGTCAATTACTTTGATAACTCTTGTCACCATCTCAGAATACCCCAAAGCGTTTCACAGCCAATAAAGTACTTCTGAATTAGTCATTGATGTAAAGTAGGAAACACAGCAACGAAAATCTACTGTATATTTAGTGATGTTAATTGAATGATAAATGTTGGTCAGGTCACTGGGGAAACTCCCTTCTCTTGTTCAAACTAAATCCATGGGATCTTTTACATACACCTGATAGGGACTCAGTTTAATGGTTCACCTGGAAGACAGCACTCTTCAGCACTGCACTTGGAGCCCCAGCCTGGGTTTTGTGCTCGTGGGCGGGATTCTCCGACCCCCCGCCGGGCCGGAGAATCACCAGGGGGCGGCGTGAATCCCGCCCCAGCCGGCTGCCGGATTCTCCGGCCCCGGGGTTTTTGGCGGGGGCGGGAATCGCGCCGGTCGGTGGCCGCTGGCAGCGCCCCCCCCCCCCCCCCGCCGATTCTCTGGCCCGCGATGGGCCGAGTGGCCGCCCGTTTCCGGCCGGTACTGCCGGCGTAAATCAAACCAGGTCTGTACCGGCGGCGGGACCTGGCTCTATGGGCGGCCTGCAGAGTCCTCGCGGGGCGGGGGGGGGGGGGGGGGAATAGTCCGCGGGGGGTGTCCCCACGGCGGCCTGGCCCGCGATCGGGGCCCACCAATCCGCGGGCGGACCTGTGCCGTGGGCGCACTCTTTCTCTCCGCGCCAGCTGCTGACAATCTCGGCGATGGCCGGCGCGGAGAAGAACCCCCCCCCCGCGCATGCGCCAACCCCGCCGTCGCCGGCCTAGCCCCTGAAGGTGTGGAGGATTCCGCACCTTCCGGGCGGCCCGACGCCGGAGTGCTTCACCCCACTCCTTGGCACCGGTACCGCCCGCCCCGCCAGGTAGGGGAGAATCCTGCTCCAGGTCTCTGGAACGTAAATTGTACCCACCATTTCCTGACTCAGAGACAGGAATAATGCTCACTGAGCCTTTTCCAAGAACTCAAGGATCACAAGAAATAGAAGCAGGAGTGCACCATTCGGCCCACACACCTGCTCCATCCTTTGAGAAGGTCATGGCTGATCTTTGACCTCAACTAACCCCTTCCCGCATGTTCCCCACAACCCCATGGTTCCCCAAGAGACCCAACTCTGTCTTTCATTGGCATTCAGGCACCTGATGCGTTCCCAGTGCGGTGAGGAAGCCAGACTCCATGGTGCAGGAATACACAAGTGGACAGTAAGAATTAATTTGCATCTTAATGTGTAACACTTTACCACATTAGGAATAGGGATAAGATATTCATCTCTCAAATCTGTTCCACCGTCCAATTAGATGATTGCAATTAGTCCCAATCTCCCGCTCGGAACCCATAACCCTGCAAATTTGCCCTTTCACCTATTTGCCCAGTTTCCATTTGAAAGTTCCAATTGAATCTGCTTCTACCGCACTTTTGGGTAGCACCTCCCTGACCACAACAACTCGCTGAGGAAAAGTCAAATGTAGTCTCCGCATCGCCCCCTCTGGTTTTTAGCCAATTAAATGGGTGTCCCTCTGGTTTCTGACCCTGGAGACAGTTTCTCCTCATTCACTCAATGAAAACCCATGGGCGGGATTCTCCATTGCCCGACGTCGATATCGTAATCGCCGATCGGGCGGAGAATCCCTTCTGACGCTCAAATCGGGGTCGGCGCCGGTTTGACGCCGATTCTCCAGTCTCCTCCCCCTCCTAAATGGCATCATCGTGTCGCCCTCCCGCGACGCTCCGCCCCCGATGAGCCCGGTTCCCGACCACACGATTGACGTGTGGTCTGAGCGGGCCGGTACCCGGCGTGGTGACTGCGGACAGTGTCCAGCGGCGCCACTCTCGGCTGGAATCCGTGCCGCTAGCCGAGGGGCTTCCGCGAGTGCTGGGGGGGGGGGGGGGGACTGGGGGGGCTTGGCCAGGGGGTGGCCTGTGGGGTCGCATTTGATGGGTTGGGTCCGCGCACGGCCGCCGCCATGCTGTATGGCGTGACCGCTGCAGGTCGTCGTCCTGCGCATGCTCGCCCATGGACATGGCCATTCCCCGGCTGTGCCGGGAGTTTCACCCGGTGTCGCTGCTAGCCCCTCACCGGTCCTGGAATCGGCTCTTAGCCGTTGAAAAGGAGAATCCAGCCCCATAATTTTGAACACCTCTTTTAAACTGCCCTTAAATCTTCTCTGCTACAAGGGAAGCAGTCCCCGCTTCTCCAGGTCTCTCCACATAACTGAAGTGGCTGACCCCTGACACCTGCAGCCGTTCCAGACAACCTCCTCTGCACCCTCCCCAAAGCCTCGACATCCTTCCTGAAGTGATGCCCAGAACTGGACTCAGCGGTCCAGCTGGAGCTTACCCAGTGATTACGCAATGTTTAGCAAAAGGATTTGTGATGGATAAGTCCAGAAGTGATACAGTCCTCCGCTTTGAAGCTGGTTCAAATAAAGGTCCAAATTTGAGAGCGACTGGCTGGTATATCCCAGGGCTAACACGTTGTGTCTCCCACTGGCAGAGTGGTGGGCCATTTAAATTACCTTTACTTTGTTGGGACCGAAATATCCCACTGGGCAGGAGGAGCCATAATATTCTGGCCTATGTCCTGGGCAATGTAAATATTGCTGACCCGATGTCGAGTGGAGTTATTTTTCAGGTAACCTCACCAATCGCCTTTTGCGTATTTTAATGAAGGGATTATTTGAGTTGCGCTGGACTTCTGTCACAGACCAGGACCGCGGGACCAGACGGTACCATCCAGTCCCACTCTACTCCGAAGGAAAGCTGTCTGCCCTCTTTCACCCCTCCCATTATCCCCTTCTCTCTCTGTCCTGGGGAGTGGGGGGGGGGTCTAGGTCAATGTTTGGCAGTTAGCAGAGCTGCTAAAACCCAAACCCCCAAGGTTCTAAATACAAAACCTAACCCCAAACCCCAAAAGGTCAAACTGAACCCAAACCCAAAAACAAAACCCCAAACCTTTAAAATGGAACCATCAACCAAGACATCAACATTTCCCTCTACAGCACTAACAAGTGGTCATTTGACTTTCATCCTATCCCGAGATTGAGGGATTTCTTTTTTTTAAATTATTGAAAGAAATGTGAAACTATTTTAAAAAGAGTTAAATAATGAAGACAACAGGTTTTATTAACAGTGAGTTGTTAAAAATACGAGCTGGAATATGTCTTTCAGCAATGAGGATTATGAGTTGAATTGATTCAGGTGTCCCGGGGACCTGCTTCTACAACTTATGACCATCTCAATCACTATTCCAGTTTGAAAGACATAACAATCAGTTTTAGTATGTCTTACTGTCAAAGTTTTTTAATGGAAGTTTTAAATCTACACTCAATGAGGTCACATTCTCGTTTTGTTTGGCAGCTTTGAGATGTACTTATCAAGATTACATTATTGTATAATAATACTTCTGAGTCCAAAATTTACTCTGCACTTCTTTGCCATAGAGAGTGGTTCGGCCAAATCGTTGTTTTATTTTCCACAGCTGTGTGTATATGTAGAAGGAAAAGAAGCAGGATAAAGGAAATGGTTGGAGTATAAGAAATGAGGTGGACGACTGCAGATTTGACTCAAAGAGGCATTCTCACCAATACTGTCAGTGACAACACCAGCACTTGCAAGTAAGTTTCATCGTCAAGTCATACAAGCAGGAGTTGGTCATTCAAAGTCTCTGGACCACTCTGTGAGTTAGATGGTGACTCGTCTTAAGCGCAACTGCATTTACCTGTCATTGTTTTCCATGCCTTTCAATTCGCCTACCCAACAATGATCTATGTGGGTGGGGGGCAGTTCCAGATTTCCACTCCCCTATGTTATGCACGGAGAAGTGCTTCCTAACATCAGCCTGGGTGGCCTGGATCTAATTTTAAACTTCTACCCATTTGTTCTGGACTCCCCCCCCCCCCCCCCCACCCCCCCCCACCAACGCCCCCGAATTATGAAATAGTTTCTCTTTATCTAACCCATCAAGTCATTTAAACGTTTAAGACCTCGATCAAATCATCCCTTACTCATCAAACTCAAGGAAATAAAAGACAAGTTTACGCAACGTGCCCTCATAACTGAAGCATCTCAGTTTCAGTCAGTTACGTGCCACTCAACCAATGAAATGTCTTTTTCCAAAAATATATTTTCTTCATAAATGTTGGATTTATTAATTGTTTGGGATCCTTGACTAAATCAACTAAAATACATACTGGGAAGTAAAATGGTTTTTAGAAATACGTAGGGCTGGATTCTCCAATTTTGAGGCTATGTACGGAGGAAGTGTCTAGCTTTACGATGAAAAAGTTGGCGGCGCCCCCGCCCCGATGCTCCGCCCGGTGGGGGGCTAGCAGCCGCATCACGTAAAACTCCCGGCGTTCCCGACATAAACGGCCAGAGAATTACCGGGTCCGTGGCGGCGCATGCGGACGGTGACGACCTGCAGCGATCGCGCCGCACAACATGGTGCTGTTCGCGCGCGGACCAGGCCTCCCGGATAATGTACCCTTTGTTGCCACCCCCCACCAGTCCCCCCAGCCCTCGCCGAAGTCCCCCCAGCCAGCAGAACGCCGCCCCCCCCCCCCCGACTGTGACAGCGCTGGACACAGTCCGCAGCCGCCACGCGAGGGTGACGAATACTCAGAGCACACGTGTCCCACGCCGTTGGGAACTCGGCCCATCGGGGTCGGAGCATCGGGGGAGGGCCTTCAGGTGACGTCCTGAGGCCTTTCCTTTTTAATATAAATTTACAATTATTTTTTTTTCCAATGAAGGGGCAATTTAGCGCGGCCAATCCACCTACCCTGCACATCTTTGGGCTGTGGGGGCGAAACCCACGCAGACACGGGGAGAATGTGCAAACTCCACACGGACAGTGACCCAGAGCCGGGATCGAACCCGGGTCCTCAACGCCTCAGTCCCAGTGCTAACCACTGCGCCACCTGAGGCCTTTCCTAACAGCATGCGCTGTACTCACCGATGATGCCATTTTGGAGGGAGCGGATCCGAAAAACGGTGCTGGCCCCGACTCGGTCGCAAGTGGGGATTCTCCGCCCGATCGCCGAATACGATTTTGGCGTCGAGCGACGGAGAATCCCGCCCAATGTCTGCGAAAAGTATAATCAATGTTATAAAAATGAGTAACTGTTGAACTATTAAGGTCATGTCTGCACATACCATCAATGTTTCAATGTCAGCTTTACCTAAAGACACAATGGGCTGGATTCTCCGTTTCAGCGGCTTCGTGCCGGCACGGCGGAGCATGTGTGGTCTTTTACGACCAAAATAATCGGCGTGGACCCCTCACTTTTTCCGGCACCGGTGAGGGGCTAGCACCGGCGGCGGGTGAAAGTCTCGCCTCCCGTGCCGCAAATGGCCGGAGAATGGCTGGGTCCCGGGTCACGTATGTGCACAGCTGACAACCTGCAGCGGTTGCGCCATACAACATGACGCCGGCTGTGCGCGGACCCAATCCACCATCCGCAATTTCACAGCCCACCCACTGGCCTCCACCAGTCCCCCCAGTCCTCGCAGAAGCCCCCCCCCCCCGGCCAGCGGCACGGATCCCGGCTGAGTGTGGCGGCGCTGGACACAGTCCACAGCCGGCACGCCGGGTTCACGATTTGTGGGACCACATATGTCTCGCGGCGTCAGGAACTCGGGCCATTGGCGGCGGAGCAGCGTGGGGGGGGGGGGTGCGGCCGATGTGGCACTAACGGCATTGCGACTGCGCACAGTGCAGGTCACAATGATGACATTTCAGAGGGGCCCCGATTTCGGCAACAGAGCCCATTCTTGCCCGATCGCCGAACACGATTTTGCCATTGGGCTACGGAGAATCCCGCCCAATACGTACGGATATGCCACTGTACTGAAGACAAATTTAGCACATTGAGCAATCCAGTAACATAGTCAAGCTAGTGACTAGTCACGATGTAAAGACGTTAACCGTGATAACTCGCGTGGGAAACTACTGTGTCAGGAAAATATTAATTAATCTTGAGTAAATGATTAATGTTTAATTAACTAATCACCTGTTGAGTGATTGACACCTTTCTGAACGAATCAGGGGGGATCTTAGCGGAGAGTTAGAACCAATGAAAAATGAGTAAGGGACTAGACTACAGATAAGGATTTCCTTAAGAATTTCATCATATAGTTAATTTTTGAGAAGAATTCTAGCCTTACGGAATTCTTGAAGCATCTGTTGAAATTACTTTTATTCTGAAGTATTTTCTTTACATTTTTCTTATGTTTATATTTTTAATGATTTTTAGCTATGCCTTGACAAGCTTATGTATTGCTTTGATCTAAGTTTTGATTCAGTTCTTTTGCAAGTGTATACAGTGAATATTAGCAATAAAAGTGTGCTTTGGACACCTCCAATCAACCGGACTGATTACCTTCTTTTTGGGAGAAAAATAAGAGATCCTACGATAAAGTTAATTTAAAACTATGTTACACAACATTGCAAAATGTGCAAACCGTTTCTTCCAGCACTGTATGTTACTCACCAACTTTCCAATTGGAGTTCAAATTTACAACATGTGTCAAACATACAGACCAAGGGCTTTTACATATCTGTCGGTTGTGCTATGACAGAATGGCCTCAGACGATGTCCTTTCCCCACCATGCCTCTGAAGTGGTTGCCCCAAGTTTTAGTTCATCTCTCAGTCATCTTGGGCTGTGGAAGGTGTGACATTTACCTGCATGGTGTCATAACCTGCATGGAACTTACAAAGTGGCAATGGTTAAACTCCCCGTGATTCTCACTGAATACTAGCTCCCCCGTTAAAGGGGGCAGAAAACCCATAACCATGTATAGCTAAACCTCTGTATAAAGTCGGCCTATTTGGGTACCGACATAGAGGAGAGACCTGGCTGGGATCTTTCATGCCGTGTAAATAATAGTTATTGTGAACAAAACTTTATTTCCTTCTACAACTCAAGTGTGGATTCCCTTTGTGGTCTACTAAACATGCATTGTAATGTAAAATTGCTCGGCAGAGCAAGGGTTAACAGGGGACTGGCAAATAGCACCGCCCACGGTATGATGTATAGAGTCACATGGTAAGAAATTCTGAGACAACAGTTTAGGAACAGAACTCTGTAAGTATGCGGCCTACCATCCCAGCAGTGGCAGCACATTGATGACCACACCTTGGTAAACAATTTAAAGACTAGCAATAAACGGTTCATGTATAAATATACAAGTCTCAAGACCTCCCCATTGAGACATGGCTGGGCACCTTATTAAAACAGAATATGCCACAGTTCAGCAGAGATATGAAACCTTTTAACTTCAATTGTAGTATTACATCCAAGTTCACTTTTAGCCAAACCCTCCCTGTTGGAATGGTTTGTGCCATTAATCTGATTACATGCCGGCTAATTTGCACCTATGGGGAGTGATTCAACTAATTGGGAACACAGTACCTCACGAATGCGTTTGGCCGTGTGTTTCCCAGTGCTCGCAGCGTTGAGAAACACATGGCTGTACAACGCAACTCGCATTGTATAAAGGGACCTCAGCGGGAAACGCACGGCCAAGGCCCCACATAGCCCCGTTTTGTACACTGAGGTGCTCCGCTCGCCGGAACTCCCCACTGTCGTGAGAGATCGGGTCGCCATTTTTAAATGGCATCCCGATCTCCGAGACCCCTGAAGCGATCCCCTACCCCTCCAGCCCGAACACACAAACCCACTATGGGAGGGTCCTTGCCCCCCCCCCCCCCCCAACCCTACCGCACCCCCATGCAGGGCACCCCCAGCCTGATCACGCACGTGCACAAATTGCCAGCTTGGCACCTTGCAGTGCTACCCTGGCAGTGCTCATGCCAGCTGGCAGTACCACCTGGGCACCTTGGCAGTGCCAGGCTGGCACCCAGGCTCTCTCCAGTGAAATCGACGATGAAAATCTCTCCAGTAAAATCTACGCTGAAAATCTCTCCAGCGTAATCTATGCAGTTCTCTCCGGGGGAATCTCTCCAGCGAGATCTCATGTCTAGTGCAATGCACCCTTATGCTATATTTCAGAGCCTTAGATCCCAAGGCCAAGCACTGGGTACCAGAGGCAACATGTTTGCTAAACACCACTCTAGATTTATACTTGCATATAAACTTGAGGAGGCAGACAATAAATAAGGCCTCTTAAGGGTAATTGGGACAAGTGTGTTATTACTGTGGAAGGTCTGGTGGTGCAGTGGATCGTGTACCTGCCTCTGTGCCAGAGACTCTGGGTGTGAGCTCCAACCCAGGTCTTGATGGCCAGGCAAGGTGGGTTCATAACGTGGCCAGACTGGTTGAGTGTGATGGAACGAATGTTGGAGCCTCTGCCATAGCTGCCAACTACAACATGCATGTGAAATGTTACCACAGCAACTTGTTCCTCTGAATGAACTGTAACACACCACAGGCACTTTATTACTTCAATCAGTTAAACCCAAGTTTTTAAAGCTTGGAAATTGTGTGGCGGTTTGCAGGAATTTATAGTGTTTATAATTTGGTAAGTGTTAGATGTGGCCCCAGTGGGAAACTCTCTTCCCTCCAAGTCAGCAAATTGTGGGCTCACACCTCACTCCAGAGACCCGAGGGCAAAGTCTTGGCTGGTACTAAAGTAATTCAAGGCGACAAGTTCTCCCTGGTGTCCTGGCTCAGCATTTGTCCCTCAATTAGCATCGCAAATATTATCCAGTCATTATCCAATGGCTTTCTGTGGGATTTTGCTGTGTGCAAATTGGCTGCCACATTTCCTGCATTAAAATGGTGACTACACTTCAAAATTATTTCATTGCCCAGTTGTAAAAGGTGGCATCGATATAAAATGCGAGTCATTGATTGCAGCTTAATGCAGGTAGCGGAGCAGTGGAGCAGATGATGGAACAGTGTTAATGCCACTGGTTTAGTAATGCAGATGGCCACGCTAATACTCTGGAAATACAGGTTCAAATCCCACCAGGGCAACTGATGGAATTTCAGGTCAATTAATAAAATCTGGAATGTAAAGCTAGTCTCCGTAATGGTCCATTGAAACTGTCATCAATTGTTGTACAAATTACCGCCCCTTTTAGGGCAGGGAATCTGCCTCAGTGATGTGGTTAACTGGATGTGCCCTCTGAAAGGGCACAGCCAGTCAGTTGTATTCAAGGTGCCAGCTCAACTCCACTTTCTGGCAATTAGAGATGGGGAACAAATGTTGGCCTCGCCAGTGGTGTCCACTACCTGGTGTGGTGGAACACGGCTCGAGAGATTTGGCAGCCCAGCTGAAAGTCCATCGCTTTCAGTGGGACCAGACAATCCTGGCAGCCCAGAAGACAACAAACTTGCATTTATATCCATAGACTCCCTACGGTGCAGAAGGAGGCCATTCGGCCCATCGAGCCTGCACCGACCCTCTGAGAGAGCACCCCACGCAGGCCCATTCACCTGCCCTATCACCGCAACCCCACCCACCCTGAAAATCCCTGGACACTAAGGGGCAACTTAGCGTGGCCAATCCACATAACCTGCACATCTTTGGACTGTGGGAGGAAACCGGAGCACCCGGAGGAAACCCACGCAGACACGGGGAGAACGTGCAGACTCCGCACAGACATCCAAGGTCGGAATCGAACCTGAATCCCTGGTACTGTGAGGCAGCAGTGCTAACCACTGTGCCACCGTGCTGCTTTTATTTCTTAGATTTCATAGAATTTACAGTGCAGAAGGAGGCCATTCAGCCCATCGAGCCTGCACCAGCCCTTGGAAAGAGCACCCTACTCAAGCCCACACCTCCACCCTATCCCCGTAACCCACTAACCCCACCCAACCTTTTTGGTCCCAACTCCAAACCATCTGTGTAAATTGTAAACAATTGTGGTCCCAATGCTGGCCCCTGAGGCACATCACTAGCCACTGATCTACAATCAGAAAAACACTCATTTATCCCCACTCTTTGCTTTCTGTTAGTTAATTAACCAATCCTTCTATCCATGCTAATACATTACCCATAGCACCATGCACCCTTATCTTATGCAACAGCCTTTTGTGCAGCATCTTGTCAAAGGTCTTCTGGAAATCCAGATACACCACATCCACCGGTTCCCCATTGTGCACCACGCTCGTAATGTCCTCAATAAATTCCACTAAATTGGTTAAACATGACCTGCCTTTCATGAACCTATGGTGCGTTTGCCCAATGGGACAATTTCTATCCAGGTATCTCGCTATTTCTTCCTTGATGATAGATTCAGGCATTTTCCCCACAACAGAAGTTAAGCTAACCAGCCTATAGTTACCCGATGGAAATAATAAATTCACAGAGCAATTTACTGTTATATCCTGGCCAGATCCTAATGGCTGGGGACATTGTTCCTTGGGGAATATGAGTTCCTGCAAAGGGGGGGCTGCAGGGAGGCAATCATTCACAGTGCAGCTGTATAAATAGAACTGGCCAGAGAATAGTGAATTCCTGCCAGTGTGTACATATTGTTGTAAATACAGTTACTTCCCGTTTGACTCCACAAACTCATGCTGGAATCTTCGTGGCCCTCCCAAAAATGACCATGCACCATGTCTCTGTGAATAGTGTATAGCCGCAGATTCAGTTCCAATTTCCTGTTGACTGACTCCAATCATCATGTTGCAGCTGTACAGAACCTTAATTAGGCCACACTTGGAGTATAGTGTTCAATTCTGGTCACCACACTACCAGAGGATGTGGAAGCTTTCGAGAGGGTGCAGAAGAGATTTACCAGGATGTTGCCTGGTATGGAGGGCATTAGCTATGAGGAGCGGTTGAATAAACTCGGTTTGTTCTCACTGGAACGACGGAGGTTGAGGGTCTGATAGAGGTCTACAAAATTATGAGGGGCATAGAGTGGCTAGTCAGAGGCTTTTGCCCAGGGTAGAGGGGTCAATTACTAGGGGCATAGGTTTAAGGTGCGAGGGGCAAGGTTTAGAGTAGATGCACGAGGCAAGTTTTTTTCACAGAGGGTAGTGGGTGCCTGGAACTCGCTGCCGGAGGAGGTGGTGGAAGCAGGGACGATAGTGACATTTAAGGGGCATCTTGACAAATACATGAATAGGATGGGAATAGAGGGATACGGACCCAGGAAGTGTAGAAGATTGTAGTTTAATCGGGCAGCATGGTCGGCACGGGCTTGGAGGGCCGAAGGGCCTGTTCCTGTGCTGTACATTTATTTGTTCTTTGTTCTTTGTTCTATCTCCTCTCTATCTGCTCCACAACTATTGCGGCGCATTCCCTCTGCTAAGTACAATAAGCCTTTTTGACGTCTTAGATCCCACATGACAGATTGTTGTAAATCAGATGCAATGAGCTCCAGTTCTCGGATCTACGTTGCCAAGGGGTGAGACTCCAGGAATAAAATATTCAGCAGATCTACCCCAGTATTTTGGAATAAGTGAACGAGGGATGGGCCGGGGGGGGGGCGGGGGGGGGGGGGGGGGGGGGGGAGCAATAACATTCAAATTGGCCTCGCAAAAGGAGTTTCGAACTTGGGCTGATACCTTCGAATGAAACATTGATCCGGACAACAGTCATGTTAATAGATTAGCATCAAGTGACACAGAAGGAATCGAAAATTAGTGTGATTAGTTTTCACTGGAAGAATTGGGTGTGAGTGGAACTGTTAACCCAGAACAGCACTGGGATTCATACCGGAGAAAGTTAAATCAGATGACTTTTGGTTTTTTATCCACTGTACTTAATCCAGACTTTGACAAAGAAACAAATCACCTCATGCAAACACCAGTGAATCATTCTGCAACATCAATTCAAACATTTCACTGAAATTAATTATCCACAATTCCAATACACCTTTCATAACTATTTCTAATTTCCCATAGCTATGATGTCAAGCTATTTCATGTATCAAACATGCCTGACACTTTGGCCGAGGGTCAGGGGCAGACAGGGCAGGATTACGGTACATAGAAACATAGAAAATGTGTGCAGTTGTAGGCCATTCGGCCCTTCGAGCCTGCAGCACCATTCAATCTGATCATGGCTGATCATGCAAATTCAGTATCCCACTCCCGCTTTCTCTCCATACCCCTTGAGCCCTTTAGCTGCAAGGGTCACGTCCAGCTCCCTCTTGAATATATCCAACAAACCGGCCCCAACAGCTTTCTGTGGGAGAGAAGAGGTTCTTCCTTATCTCAGTCCTGAATGGCTCACCCACTCAGGGAGTGCTGTCCTGTCAGAGGGTTAGTACTGAGGGAGTGCCGTACTGTCAGAGGGTCAGTACTGAGGGAGTGCTGTCCTGTCAGAGGGTTAGTACTGAGGGAGTGCCGCACTGTCAGAGGGTCAGTACTGAGGGAGTGCTGTCCTGTCAGAGGGTTAGTACTGAGGGAGTGCTGTCCTGTCAGAGGGTCAGTACTGAGGGAGTGCCGCACTGTCAGAGGGTCAGTACTGAGGGAGGGCCGCACTGTCAGAGGGTCAGTACTGAGGGAGTGCCGCACTGTCAGAGGGTCAGTACTGAGGGAGTGCTGTCCTGTCAGAGGGTTAGTACTGAGGGAGTGCCGCACTGTCAGAGGGTCAGTACTGAGGGAGTGCTGTCCTGTCAGAGGGTTAGTACTGAGGGAGTGCCGTACTGTCAGAGGGTCAGTACTGAGGGAGTGCCGCACTGTCAGAGGGTCAGTACTGAGGGAGTGCCGCACTGTCAGAGGGTCAGTACTGAGGGAGTGCCGTACTGTCAGAGGGTAAGTACTGAGGGAGTGCTGCACTGTCAGAGGGTCAGTACTGAGGGAGTGCCGCACTGTCAGAGGGTCAGTACTGAGGGAGTGCTGCACTGTCAGAGGGTCAGTACTGAGGGAGTGCTGCACTGTCAGAGGGTCAGTACTGAGGGAGTGCTGCACTGTCAGAGGGTCAGTGCTGAGGGTGTGCTGCACTGTCAGAGGATCAGTACTGAGGGAGTGCCGCACTGTCAGAGAGTCAGTACTGAGGGAGCGCCGCACTGTCAGAGGGTCAGTACTGAGGGAGTGCTGCACTGTCAGAGGGTCAGTACTGAGGGAGTACAGCACTGTCAGAGGGTCAGTACAGAGGGAGTGCTGCACTGTCAGAGGGTCAGTACTGAGGGAGTACAGCACTGTCAGAGGGTCAGTACTGAGGGAGTGCCGCACTGTCAGAGGGTCAGTACTGAGGGAGTGCTGCACTGTCAGAGGGTCAGTACTGAGGGAGTGCTGCACTGTCAGAGGGTCAGTACTGAGGGAGTGCCGCACTGTCAGAGGGTCAGTACTGAGGGAGCGCTGCACTGTCACAGGGTCAGTACTGAGGGAGTGCAGCACTGTCAGAGGGTCAGTACTGAGGGAGTGCTGCACTGTCAGAGGGTCAGTACTGAGGGAGTGCTGTCCTGTCAGAGGGTCAGTACTGAGGGAGCACCGCACTGTCAGAGGGTCAGTACAGAGGGAGTGTTGCACTGTCAGAGGGTCAGAACTGAGGGAGTGCAGCACTGTCAGAGGGTCAGTACTGAGGGAGCGCCGCACTGTCAGAGGGTCAGTACTGAGGGAGTGCTGCACTGTCAGAGGGTCAGTACTGAGGGAGTGCTGCACTGTCAGAGGGTCAGTACTGAGGGAGTGCTGCACTGCCAGAGGGTCAGTACTGAGGGAGCGCCGCACTGTCAGAGGGTCAGTACTGAGGGAGTGCTGTCCTGTCAGAGGGTCAGTGCTGAGGGAGTGCTGTCCTGTCAGAGGGTCTGTGCTGAGGGAGTGCCGCACTGTCAGAGGGTCCGTACTGAGGGAGTGCCGCACTGTCAGAGAGTCAGTACTGAGGGAGTGCCGCACTGTCAGAGGGTCAGTACTGAGGGAGTGCCGCACTGTCAGAGGGTCAGTACTGAGGGAGTGCCGCACTGTCAGAGGGTCAGTACTGAGGGAGTGCCGCAGTGTCAGAGGGTCAGTACTGAGGGAGTGCTGCACTGTCAGAGGGTCAGTACTGAGGGAGTGCCGCACTGTCAGAGGGTCAGTACTGAGGGAGTGCCGCACTGTCAGAGGGTCAGTACTGAGGGAGTGCTGCGCTGTCAGAGGGTCAGTACTGAGGGAGTGCCGCACTGTCAGAGGGTCAGTACTGAGGGAGTGCCGCACTGTCAGAGGGTCAGTACTGAGGGAGTGCCGCACTGTCAGAGGGTCAGTACTGAGGGAGTGCTGCACTGTCAGAGGGTCAGTACTGAGGGAGTGCTGCACTGTCAGAGGGTCAGTGCTGAGGGTGTGCTGCACTGTCAGAGGATCAGTACTGAGGGAGTGCCGCACTGTCAGAGAGTCAGTACTGAGGGAGCGCCGCACTGTCAGAGGGTCAGTACTGAGGGAGTGCTGCACTGTCAGAGGGTCAGTACTGAGGGAGTACAGCACTGTCAGAGGGTCAGTACAGAGGGAGTGCTGCACTGTCAGAGGGTCAGTACTGAGGGAGTACAGCACTGTCAGAGGGTCAGTACCTAGGGAGTGCCGCACTGTCAGAGGGTCAGTACTGAGGGAGTGCTGCACTGTCAGAGGGTCAGTACTGAGGGAGTGCTGCACTGTCAGAGGGTCAGTACTGAGGGAGTGCCGCACTGTCAGAGGGTCAGTACTGAGGGAGCGCTGCACTGTCACAGGGTCAGTACTGAGGGAGTGCAGCACTGTCAGAGGGTCAGTACTGAGGGAGTGCCGCACTGTCAGAGGGTCAGTACTGAGGGAGTGCTGTCCTGTCAGAGGGTCAGTACTGAGGGAGCACCGCACTGTCAGAGGGTCAGTACAGAGGGAGTGTTGCACTGTCAGAGGGTCAGAACTGAGGGAGTGCAGCACTGTCAGAGGGTCAGTACTGAGGGAGCGCCGCACTGTCAGAGGGTCAGTACTGAGGGAGTGCCGCAGTGTCAGAGGGTCAGTACTGAGGGAGTGCTGCACTGTCAGAGGGTCAGTACTGAGGGAGTGCCGCACTGTCAGAGTGTCAGTACTGAGGGAGTGCTGCACTGTCAGAGGGTCAGTACTGAGGGAGTGCCGCACTGTCAGAGAGTCAGTACTAAGGGCGTGCCGCACTGTCAGAAGGTCAGTGCTGAGGGAGTGCCGCACTGTCAGAGGGTCAGTACTGAGGGAGTGCAGCACTGTCAGAGGGTCAGTACTGAGGGAGTGCCGCACTGTCAGAGGGTCAGTACTGAGGGAGTGCTGCACTGTCAGAGGGTCAGTACTGAGGGAGTGCCGCACTGTCAGAGGGTCAGTACTGAGGGAGTGCCGCACTGTCAGAGGGTCAGTACTGAGGGAGTGCTGCACTGTCAGAGGGTCAGTACTGAGGGAGTGCTGCACTGTCAGAGGTTCAGTACTGAGGGAGTGCCGCACTGTCAGAGGGTCAGTACTGAGGGAGCGCTGCACTGTCAGAGGGTCAGTACTGAGGGAGCGCTGCACTGTCAGAGGGTCAGTACTGAGGGAGTGCCGCACTGTCAGAGGGTCAGTACTGAGGGAGTGCCGCACTGTCAGAGGGTCAGTACTGAGGGAGTGCCGCACTGTCAGAGGGTCAGTACTGAGGGAGTGCCGCACTGTCCGAGGGTCAGTACTGAGGGAGTGCTGCACTGTCAGAGGGTCAGTACTGAGGGAGTGCTGCACTGTCAGAGGGTCAGTACTGAGGGAGTGCCGCACTGTCAGAGGGTCAGTACTGAGGGAGTGCTGCACTGTCAGAGGGTCAGTACTGAGGGAGTGCCGCACTGTCAGAGGGTCAGTACTGAGGGAGTGCCGCACTGTCAGAGGGTCAGTACTGAGGGAGTGCCGCACTGTCAGAGGGTCAGTACTGAGGTAGCGCTGCACTGTCAGAGGGTCAGTACTGAGGGAGCGCTGCACTGTCAGAGGGTCAGTACTGAGGGAGTGCCGCACTGTCAGAGGGTCAGTACTGAGGGAGCGCCGCACTGTCAGAGGGTCAGTACTGAGGGAGTGCTGCACTGTCAGAGGGTCAGTACTGAGGGAGTGCCGCACTGTCAGAGGGTCAGTACTGAGGGAGTGCTGCACTGTCAGAGGGTCAGTACTGAGGGAGTGCTGCACTGTCAGAGGGTCAGTACTGAGGGAGTGCCGCACTGTCAGAGGGTCAGTACTGAGGGGGTGCCGCACTGTCCAAGAGATAGGACCAAGAGAATTCTCTGCTGCCAATGTCTATCATTTTTATGTGACATTTAACCCTGGCCCACTCCGCCCTCTCCGGTGTCTGTACAAGATTCCAGGACATTATCGAAAGACAAGCTGGGAGGACATTTCCCCTGTTTCCTGGGAGAGAATATTTATCCCTGAACCAGGATCAGCAGTGTGGTAATTTAGGCCTAGATTTAAGCCCAATGAAAATTGGGTATATTAAATTAAGGAGTTGGGCACTTTAAATCAAGCCACAGACACTCCAGCACTTAGCACCATGGGAATCCAAACTGGCCAAGTTCGAATACACAACCAACAGAACATGTCTGGACCTGCGCTGTCAACCGCCCATCAGGAGATCATCACACCCTATTGATTTGCGCAAGGCCGTTGTCAAAGCCCTGCTCGGGCCAGACGCTCGGTCACCGAGTTACTTTGTATGGCAACATGTTATGTGCAGACCACAGCGCCAACAATGCCCCAGTTGTCCTGCCAACAAGTCACTAATCGGACCATTGGGTGCTGTGACCCCCTTCTGAGACCTCATTGACTGGAGGTCAAGGGAAATTGCGAAAGGGAGGAGGGATAAACACAGACACTCAAGGCACGCCAGCAGCTGCGACTCGAGACACCAACCACCGTGAAGGACGACCCTGGACCATCCAGAGGAGAAGGAGGAAGAACCGAGCAGACCCAGAAGAAGAGGATCAGACCAGACCGAAGACCAGGCCATAGCTAGGAGACTGTAGAGACCAACATATGGATACAGACCAATATCCGCTTGGGTACTTGTCAGTCACTCAAAGTTAAGTCAAAGTCCATGCGTTAAGTTTGAATCTTGATCATTCTGTAAAAGTAACTACTATAACTAATATTAACTGTGTGAATTAATTAAACGTTATTGTATTACTAAGAAGTCGCCTCGCAGTTCTTTGTCCACCATTCTTAGGGTTAAAAACACACCGTGTGGCAAGGCACAACAGGAGAAACAGATTATGACAATGTTGTTAATGGGATCCTGCAGTGCACAAATTGGCTTTACGTTTCCTACATTACAACAGTCAACTTCAAAAATGTTTAATTGTTTTTGAAACACTTTGGTTTGTGCTGGCGCTATACAAATGAAAGTTCTTCCATTCTATCCATTTACGGATCTGCTCTCATGCAAGCAAATCTGGAGTTCAAGATCTCGCAAGGTAAATATTGTCAATACCATTTGTTAGGAAAACAAAGGTAGATTTAAGGGATTTAGATGTGTATTGGTAAACATTAGAAATAAGTTTAAGTGGGTTAAATTTCATGTTTCTGTGTCTGGGAGGATAACCCCGACAGTTAGATTCATGCTGGGCAAAGGTTTGTATGAGTGAGGTTTGGGTAAGTTCCAACTGTGTTTTTATGTTGCTAGGGAGGGCTAAGCAACCAGGGCCTTGTAAGGTGGAGAAGCTTTTAGTTTTAGTTTAGTTAATTTAATTGTAGTTGGAGGTAGGTAGTGAGACAGACGGCAACTCTCACAGCTCTGCTAGAAGCAGTTGGTTTGGAAGGCTAGAGGGGAAACATACCTCTCAGTTTTGCTAGATGAAAAGCCATACTATGGAGTAATGCAGAAGAAAACAAGTGCAGAGATCTGAATAGCAGCTAGCTAACAAAACAGAGAAATTAAGAGAAGTTTCCAAGAAGTCTGAGGTTAAAGGTACTAGAACAGGGAAATGTTCAATAAAGGCAGACTGAGCTGAGAAGAAGGCTGGGATGCCAGAAAGATTATCATAGATTATCATAGAATTTACAGTGCAGAAGGAGGCCATTTGGCCCATCGAGTCTGCACCGGCTCCTGGAAAGAGCACCCTACCCAAGGTCAACACCTCCACCTTATCCCCATAACCCAGTAACCCCACCCAACACCAAGGGCGATTTTGGACACTAAGGGCAATTTATCATGGCCAATCCACCTAACCTGCACATCTTTGGACTGTGGGAGGAAACCGGAGCACCCGGAGGAAACTCAAGCACACACGGGGAGGATGTGCAGACTCCTCACAGACAGTGACCCAAGCCGGATTCGAACCTGGGACCCTGGAGCTGTGAAGCAATTGTGCTATCCACAATGCTACCGTGCTGTTCTGAAGTGACTTTCAGATTTGTGAGATTTTACTACAGCCTGTGGAACTTGAATTGAAATAACTATGGAAATAGGTTGCTGGGTCTCAGAGTTTAAAACAAAACAGAAAACAAAACTAAAGAGGTTGGTGTAAAATCCTGGGCTAGATTCACAGTTTCAAGTGGAGTGGAAGCTTTGTTTAAAAGTGTTATTTGGAAAATCTGGTCTAGAGTTTGGATTGCAAACCACTAGGGAGAACCATTATTGTGAGAGAAGATTTTAATGCTTGTTTTGGGAGGGGAGTTTTGGAAATTCTCATGTGATCATCATCTTGGGGGGTTTCTGAGGCGACATCCACAGACACGAACTTGGGTTCAGAGCAGAGAGTGTATTTGACCACAGTCAGCTTGTGCGCTTAAAAGACATTTTTTATGTTAAATGTGACCATTGCAGATTAAGTTGTCCTTTGTAATCCATGTTAATCGTTAAAGCGGTGTGTAATTGTTATGATAAGGGGGGAAATAATAATAATAATCTTTATTATCACAATTAGGCTCACATTAACACTGTAAGAAGTCTTACAACACCAGGTTAAAGTCCAACAGGTTTGTTTCAAACACTAGCTTTCGGAGCACTGCTCCTTCCTCAGGTGAATGAAGAGTTAAAGAGGTGTGAACATCGCGCGACAATTGCCAGGCAGGAATGTTCCCTTCCAGTCGGGGAACACTTCAGCAGTCAAGGGCATTCAGCCTCTGATCTCCGGGTAAGCGTTCTCCAAGGCGGCCTTCAGGACCCGCGACAACGCAGAATCGCCGAGCAGAAACTTATAGCCAAGTTCCACACACATGAGTGCGGCCTCAACCGGGACCTGGGATTCATGTCACATTACATTCATCCCCCACCATCTGGCCTGCGAAATCCTACCAACTGTCCTGGCTTGACACAATTCACCCCTCTTTAACCTGGGGTTACCCCATCTCTGGATCTGTAAAGACTTAATTACCTGCTAATGCTCGCATTCCAAGCATTGTCTGGCATCTTTGAATCTGTCTATATATGTGTTTCTGGAACCTACCTCTTCATTCACCTGAGGAAGGAGCAGTGCTCCGAAAGCTAGTGTTTGAAACAAACCTGTTGGACTTTAACCTGGTGTTGTAAGACTGCTTACTGTGCTCACCCCAGTTCAACGCCGGCATCTCCACATCATGGCTACATTAACACTGCAGTGAAGTTACTGTGAAAATCCTCTAGTCGCCACATTCCGGCACCTGTTCGGGTGCAGGGAAGGAGAATTCAAAATGTCCAATTCACCTAACAGCACGTCTTTCGGGACTTGTGGGAGGAAACCGGAGCACCCGGAGGAAACCCACGCAGGCACGGGGAGAACGTGCAGACTCCGCACAGACAGTGACCCAAGCCCGGAATCGAACCTGGAACCCTGCCGCTGTGAGGCAGCAGTGCTAACCGCTGTGCTACTGTGCTGCCCAATAAAAGATTAAAGGAGTTTTGTACAATAATTCAACTTTTCATGTTCGATAAATGTTTTCTCCGTGTTATTGAAACTTTATTAACGATCCTGTTCCTCCACGTTTTGAGGCAGGGTTCCATTCTGGGATCTCCCCCTCCAGTTATACCACAACTGGGGTTGAAACACAGTCGGTTACATCATGGCCTGGATTGATTGCTCGGTGTGATGCGCAGTAGCGGCGGTCATTTTTGTCATGATCGCGCTGACCTTGCGCTGCTGGAGAGCCCCCCCCCACCCCACCGGCCCCCTCACTGTCCCTCCAAAGCTCAGCATCACTCGAGACGGCAGAATCTTCAGTGAGTCACACCGGCCTGCTCTGATCAAACGCACCTCGATTAGGGTGAGGGCGTCCAGGATAAATTGAGATGAAGGAGGAACACTGACCAGGAACCTCAAACGGCTAGAAGAGGAAGCAGAACTTCCCCTGGAACCCTGGGCCTGCGTTCGGAGTTAATTCCCAGTTTTCCAGCCCTGTGCTGCCAGGTTCCATCAATCATTCTGCTCAGAACAAACAGTTCGGTTTCCCCCCGTCATTTTCCGAATGCACAGGGCGACCCCAAAAAGAAACAAGTTAGTTAAATTCCAGGCACGTCAGTCACCAAATATGGTGGCTTCAAGCAGAGGGGCAAATATTAGTGCACAGCACAAAGCTTTTCAACTGCTACCAATGCCTGCTGGGGGGCAGGAACCCGTACTGACTCAGAGGAGGATTGTGCTTAATGCGGATCAAGGATGTTTTTGAAGGAGGGCTGCATGTGAACAGCAGGGGGGGCTGTGTGGGGTTTCCAGGAAAACATACTGAGTCTTGGGAGGGAAAACGAAAAACGAAACATCCCATAACTCACAATTTTCGAAAACCTCCAGCGCCACAGTCAACAAAGGTTCCTCTGACTGCTCCCTCGCTAACACTCTTACTCAAATCAGGAATGAATCAGAAATGTTTTGAGGACAGGGAAATGGTCAGCAATTCCCCATTGATTTATCCAGGAGGTACAGGGCGAAGGAGCAACAGTATCAAATCTCAGCAGGGGTAAAGTGGAGTATTGAGAATCCTCAGCCCCTTCGCTGGACCCCCGAAGTCCATTTCCATTGGCCTCAGAACACCATCGAATTCCATAGCCCATTATCAGAGCCTGCCCCTGGGGACATCCCAATGGAAGCAACAAGTACATTGAAGCGGTTAGCTAGAGGTGACTAATGATATGTATATAAGTATACCAGTGAAGGGTTAATTATTACATCTCAGTGTAATCCAAACACTAGAGGGCACCACCAGTTCCCAGTATAAATATTAGACCTCAGGGAATTTTGGGTAGTGTTAGCAGAGGAGAAAGATTGATCACAGCTCAAGGACTAGTTTAGATTAGAGAGAAGTAGCACGAGGACATCATTAGTTAATTCTAGGTGATAGATTAATGTTTAACAGACTCAATCTTACTTTAATAGTTATAGCTCTGTAGAGTGTGCAAACTC
Organism: Scyliorhinus torazame; assembly: GCF_047496885.1. NCBI lineage: Eukaryota > Metazoa > Chordata > Chondrichthyes > Carcharhiniformes > Scyliorhinidae > Scyliorhinus > Scyliorhinus torazame. The sequence goes on from NC_092717.1 coordinate 6,864,161, forward strand.
TATTTAATTTAATCGTTATTCGATAAATCAGTTTTGCTTCAAGTTAAAGATTGGTGGTTTCTTTATCATCAACTCCATCAGACCATTCTGGATCACGAGGCAAAGAGTCACGGCACATTACCACAAAGTGTAATGTAACAGTGACCTCTTGGTAAAGAACAGGGTGGCCCCAACACTGGCTACTCTCCATGGCCGTGGACATTGCAGTGCCAGTCCCAGGGTCGACCCCCTTATTTACCCCAGGGGCAGATGAGGCCAGTCAGGCTGAAATATTTAATGCTCTGATTCAATGGCGAGTGCCCACCAATGAAAACAAAAAAGCAGAAAACCGTGAGCCTCATTTTGTGATTCCGGTTTCTGTCTGTCTTTCCAAACTTTAACGCCCCAGCACTGGAGAGAGAGATTTACCTCCCAGGGGTCTGAACTCTTCCGAGTTTCTGGGATTTTCACCACCCACATCGTTGCTTGGGATATTTTGCCGATGAAGAATTTTGCAGCCTCTTCATTTCAACGCAATGAAACCCCCCCCAATTTATACAGCACCTTCCTGGAGACTTCCCAATATAACTTTCAGCCAAAACAATCCTTTGAGAATCCAGTCATTCACTTGCTCCATATCACAGCTGCTGTTGCCAAATTCTGTATATTAGATATACAGACACAAGCTATGCTTTCGATAAATCTTCTGCAATCGTGTGTCAATGATTTGAATGCCAATAAAACAAGGACAACTGTGGACCTGTGTCTGACAAAATGGGTGGGGGAATTCGCCTAAGGTTTAATAACACGGGGCAAGGATGGAAGGTCAGTGGGAGGACCAGAAATTGGTTTTCCGGTGGCGTGAATTTCCCGCGGGATCTGCCACTGGATTTCGCCGCGGCAGATTGGGGGGGCCAGCATGAAACCACTAATTGGATGCAAATGGGAGCCCGTCTCGAACCTTCAACCCCCCCCCCCCACCCCACGCCGGATTCTCCGCGATGCCAGCGGAAAAACACGCCAGCCCAAATAACGCCGGGAGCAACGCGGTTTGCAGAAGTCGGGACTCATCTGAACGATGCCCGGGGCTGTCTCCGGGAGTTCGGGATGGAGGCCGCCAGCATCTCAGAACCCGCAACACAGCAGTGAGTCGGGGGGGACATCTACAGGTGGATCCTCCAGCTTCAGTGTCCTGGAGGGGTTTATCCTCCAGCTTCAGAATGTTCCGGCCTATACGCCTGCTTTCTCAGGAGGTCCTTCTTCTTACCGCAATAGTGGGTCAATGATGCTGGGTGCATTCTCAATATGGCGGCCATCATCGGGCCTGTCCCACCAGAGAATACAGAGTAAAATCCCCAGTTACATAATTAATGAGGCCGGAGACAGAGGATTTGGTGCATTTTCCTGCTGGCCTCCGCCACGGAAAACACTCCACGTTCCTATCCTGCCAAGGGACTTAGTCCCATTGATGGGAGAATTCCGCCGAATATTTCATCTTACTGCTGCTCTTAATGAAGTAGGGCCAGGAATTCCCTATCTCTGTAACCTCCCCCAGCCCTAAAGTACTCCGAGATTTCTGCACCCAATTCTTCTGCGTCTGCGATTTTAATTATTACATAAGAAACAGGAGCAGACAAAAACCACATCCCTTCAAACGTTAACATCCGGTACGATCATAATCTTTCACCTCAGTCCCACTCTCCCACCTGCTCCCCATATCCGGTCATTTCCCAATCGACTAAAAATCTCCATCCTGGCTGATGCGACCATCAATTCACTCGAAGACACGTGGAGAAGTAAACCGTGGTTTTAATCAGCTTAGAACTGAGCCTGCCTGTGACCGGTACAACACTGACGGCGGCCCCACAGGTCAGCTGCTCTTATACTTCCTGTAAAGGGGGCGGAGCCATGGGCGGAGCCCGTACATGCCCCAACATATCCCCGTGTGGGGGAAGCCACACAATGGCCCATAGGTAGAGCCCATAGGGTTAATAACACAACGCAGGGCACTGGTGAATTATCAGTAATTATACATTCACCCCCTGTTTAAAAATGAAGTCTGGCGGGGCTGACGGGCTCATAGATTCAGTCGGTCAGGTGCCCGGATCGTACGCTGCGACCGCCGAAGCACTAGTGTTGCAGCCGCTTCGGGTGGCTGTGGAAGTGGGTCCGGAGCAGCACAGGCGTGGACTCCGGGAGCGGCTCTTCCGGAGCTTCATTCCTGTGGACCGGTGCGGCGGGTGGGAGGGAGCGTGGGAACCATATAGGGGCGGGGGCGCTGAACATGGGAGGTTGGACGGGACATAGTGTGGGGGATGCAGTAGTGGGAGTGGTGTTGGAGCCTGCGGGCGCCAGGTCCCGGAGGGAGACGGTATCTTGCCGGCCATCGGGGTGTTCGACGTACGCATAGTGTGGGTTGGAGTGCAGGAGCTGGACCCTCTCTACCAGGGGGTCGGTCTTATGGCTTCGAACGTGTTTTCGGAGGAGGACTGAACCCGGTGTCATCAGCCAGGGCGGAAGCGAGGCCCCTGAGGTAGCTCCCCTCGGGAAAACAAACAAGCGGTCATGAGGGGTCTGGTTTGTGGCCGTGCAAAGGAGGGACCTAATAGAGTGGAGCGCATCAAAGAACAAAGAACAAAGAAAATTACAGCACAGGAACAGGCCCTTCGGCCCTCCCAGCCTGCGCCGATCCAGATCCTTTATCTAAACATGGCACCTATTTTCCAAGGATCTACTTCCCTCTGTTCCCCGCCCGTTCATATATCTGTCTAGACACATCTTAAATGATGCTATTGTGCCCGCCTCTACCACCTCCGCTGGCAAAGCGTTCCAGGCACCCACCGCCCTCTGCGTAAAAAGCTTTCCACACACATCTCCCTTAAACTTTCCCCCTCTCACCTTGAAACCGTGACCCCTTGTAATTGACACCCCCACTCTTGGAAAAAGCTTGTTGCTACCCACCCTGTCCATACCTCTCATAATTTTGTAGACTTCAATCAGGTCCCCCCTCAACCTCCATCTTTCCAACAAAAACAATCCTAATCTACTCAACCTTTCTTCATAGCTAGCACCCTCCATACCAGGCAACATCCTGGTGAACCTCCTCTGCACCCTCTCTAAAGCATCCACATCCTTCTGGTAATGTGGCGACCAGAACTGCACGCAGTATTCCAAATGTGGCCTAACCAAAGTCTTATACAACTGTAACATGACCTGCCGACTCTTGTACTCAATACCCCGTCCGATGAAGGCAAGCATGCTGCATGCCTTCTTGACCACTCTATCGACCTGCGTTGCCACCTTCAGGCTACAATGGACCTGAACTCCCAGATGTCTCTGTACATCAATTTTCCCCAGGACTCTTCCATTGACCGTATAGTCCGCTCTTGAATTAGATCTTCCAAAATGCATCACCTCGCATTTGCCTGGATTGAACTCCATCTGCCATTTCTCTGCCCAACTCTCCAATCTATCTATATTTTGCTGTATTCTCTGACAGTCCTCCTCGCTATCTGCAACTCCACCAATCTTATTATCATCTGCAAACTTGCTAATCAGACCACCCATACCTTCGTCCAGATCATTTATGTATATCACAAACAACAGTGGTCCGAGCACGGATCCCTGTGGAACACCACTAGTCACCTTTCTCCATTTTGAGACACTCCCTTCCACCACTACTCTCTGTCTCCTGTTGCCCAGCCAGTTCTTTATCCATCTAGCTAGTACACCCTGAACCCCATACAACTTCACTTTTTCCATCAACCTGCCATGGGAAACTTTGTCAAACGCCTTACTGAAGTCCATGTATATGACATCTACAGCCCTTCCCTCATCAATTAACTTTGTCACTTCCTCAAAGAATTCTATTAGGTTTGTAAGACATGACCTTCCCTGCACAAAACCAGGCTGCCTATCACTGATAAGTCTATTTTCTTCCAAATGTGAATGGATCCTATCCCTCAGTATCTTCTCCAACAGTTTGCCTACCACTGACGTCAAGCTCACTGGTCTATAATTCCCTGGATTATCCCTGCTACCCTTCTTAAACAAAGGGACAACATTAGCAATTCTCCAGTCCTCCGGGACCTCACCCGTGCTCAAGGATGCTGCAAAGATATCTGTAAGGCCCCAGCTATTTCGTCCCACACTTCCCTCAGTAACCTGGGATAGATCCCATCTGGACCTGGGGACTTGTCCACCTTAATGCCTTTTAGAATACCCAAAACTTCCCCCTTCCTTATGCCAACTTGACCTAGAGTATTTAAACATCCATCCTTAGCCTCAACATCCGTCATGTCCCTCTCCTTGCATCGGGGAGGACCTCCTGCCAGTGAGAAACTGGGAGATTCCTGGACCATAAGGTAAGTAGGACGGTCTTCCAGACCATCGCGTTCTCCCTCTCCACCTGCCCGTTTCCCCTGGGGTTATAACTGGTAGTCCTGCTCGAGGCGATGCCCTTACTGAGCAGGTACTGACGCAGTTTGTCGCTCATGAACGACGAGCCCCTGTCGCTGTGGACATAACTGGGGGAACCAAACAGGGTGAAGACACTATGCAGGGCTTTAATGACAGTGGGGGTGGTCATATCAGGGCAGGGGATGGCAAACGGGAAGCGGGAGAACTCATCTATGACGTTAAGAAAGTACGTGTTGCGGTTATTGGAGGGGAGGGGCCCTTTGAAATCGATATGAGGCGTTCAAAGGGCCGGGATGCCTTTACCAGGTGGGCCTTATCTGGTCAATAGAAGTGTGGTTTACACTCCGCACAGATTTGGCAGTCTCTGGTTATAGCTCTGACCTCCTCGGTGGAGTAGGGCAGGTTGCGGGCCTTGATGTAATGAGCCGGGTGACCCCCAGGTGGCAGAGGTCATCGTGGATAGCCCGTAGTCGGTCATCTTGTACGCTGGCGCATGTGCCGCGGGACAGGGCATCTGGGGGCTCGTTGAGCTTCCCAGGACGATATACTATATCGTAGTTATAGGTGGAGAGTTCGATCCTCCACTTCAAGATCTTATCATTCTTGATCTTGCCCCGCTGCGTATTGTTAAATATGAAGGCAACCAATCGTTGGTTGGTGACGAGGGTAAACCTCCTACCAGCGAGGTAGTGCCTCCAGTGCCGCACGGCTTCCACGATGGCTTGGCTTCTATTTCGACCGAGGAGTGTCGAATTTCAGAGGTGGTGAGGGTGCGGGAAAAGAACGCTACCGGACTGCCTGCTTGGTTGAGAGTGGCGGCGAGAGCGACCTCTGAGGCATCTCTCTCCACCTGGAAGGGGGCGGTCTCGTCCACCGCGCGCATCGCGGCTTTGGCGATGTCCGCCTTGATGCAGTTGAAGGCCTGGCGGGCCTCGGCTGCCAGTGGAAAGAGGGTGGCCATAAATAGCGGGCGGGCTTTGTCCGCATACTGGGCGACCCACTGGGCGTAATAGGAGAAAAATCCAAGGCACCTCCACAGGGCCTTGGGACAGTGAGGGAGAGGGAGGGGGGGTCGATTTTTAGGGTCGCGAGGCTGCACATATGGTGAGCGGGGGAAGGCCCCCCCCGAACTTAAGAGTTAGGCTCCTGAGGTTGCACTGGAAGTCGAGTCCCAAAAGGAGAGGAGCGCAGAGGTCTGGGAGCACATATAGTTGAAAATTAGCGTACTCCGCGCCCTGTATCGCGAGGGTTGCAGTAGTTCACCCTTGGATTTGCACCGAGTGCGACCCAGAGGCGAGGGATATGGTTTGTTGCGTCGGGAATATTGGGAGCGAGCAGCGTCTTACCATCTCCGGGTGAATGAAGCTCTCTGTGCTCCCGGAGTCGAAAAGGCAAGGTGTCTCGTACCCGTTAACCCGGACGGTCATCATGGAGCTCCGGAGGTGCTTCGGTCGCGACTGGTCCAGGGTGACCGCGCTGAGGTGTGGGTAGCCGGCGGCGTGATTGGAGGTGCTGGGGCGGCCCCGCGATGGCTGTCCGTGTAGGTGGTACGCGTCGAGCGGCGTAGCAGATGGCGGTCAAGATGGCGGCCCCCGTTGGTCGAGCGTGGCGGACGGTCAGGAAGATGGCATCCAAGATGGCGTCCCCATGGATCGCATGTGGCCGGCCGCGTGGGGGAGGGTGGCCAAGATGGCGGCCCCAATGAGTCGCACGTGTTGTGCGGAGGTGGAGTCGGCAGACACGCTGCCACATTGCGGGGTCTGCGGGCCTGTGAGTCTGTGGATCGGGTCTGTGAGTTCGGGTTCTTAGACCTGGCCAGGCAGACCTTGGCGAAGTGTCCTTTTCGCCCGCTGGGCGGGCGGCCGCGTGGCACAGGTCTGGGGTAGTCTCTGGTTGGGGGCCCACGAGGGGGTCGCGTGGTCAGCCAGGAACGCAGTAAGGCTCTGAAAAGCGGCCTCCAGAGAGGTAGCCAGTTTTACCGCTTTTTCGAGCAGGCGCAGTCTCACATCGTTCGACCGGACCCCCGCCACATAAGCGTCTCGGACGGCAAGCTCCATGTGCTGAGGGGCCGTAACGGCCTGGTAGTTACAGTTACGCGCGAGGGCTTTGAGGTCGCGTAGGTCGTCATCTAGCGACTCCCCGGGGCGCTGGCGGCGAGTGGTGAAGACGTGTCGCGCGTATACCTCGTTCACAGGCCGCACATAGAGGCGTTCGAGTAGTGCGAGGGCCTCTGTATAGGAAGCGGCGCCGTCGAGCTGGACAGAAATGTGATGGCTCACCCGTGCGTGGAGGAGGTTCAGCTTCTGTTCGTCAGTGACGGATGGCGTAGACGACGCGGCGAGATAGGCCTTGAAGGATCGAAGCCAATGTGAAAAAAATTATTTCGCCTCCGCAGCCTGTGGATCGAGTTCCAGTCTGTCAGGATAGAGGGCTGAATCCAGTAGTATTTTAAGCTGATTAAATAGATGCGACCATCAATTCACTCGAAGACACGTGGAGAAGTAAACTGTGGTTTTAATCAGCTTAGAACTGAGCCTGCCTGCGACCGGTACAACACTGAAGGTGGCCCCGCAGGTCGGCAGCTCTTATACTTCCTGTAAAGGGGGTGGAGCCATGGGCGGAGCCCGTACATGCCCCAACATATCCCCCTGTGGGTGAAGCCACACAATGGCCCATAGGTGGAGCCCACAGGGTCAACAACGTAACACAGTGCACTGGTCAATTAGCAGTAATTATACGTTCACCACACCGGCATTGAATAGATTCAATGATGGAGCACCTACAACCCTCTTGGGTAGAGAATTCCAACAATTCACAATCCTTTGAGTGAAGAAATTTGTCCTCATCTCAGTCCTGAGCGATCGGCCCCCTTACCCTGAGACTGTGACCCGGGTATTTTAGATTCCCGACCAGCAGAGACAACCCCTCAGTGTCTATCCAATCAAATACCTTCGGTTTAAATGAGACACATCTCATCCTTCTGAACTCAGAGATTATGGACCCCATTTACTCAGCCCCATCGGACGGACAGCCCCTTCATCCGAGGTACCAATCTAGTGACTCGTTCCACCACCGGGGACCTGGGGCGGGATTCTCCCAACGGCGGCGAAGTGCCGACGGCGGAGTAAAAACGGGAGTGTTTTGCTCCGGTGTCGGCGCCCGTTCCGGGACCCCATTCTGCGGCCCACAGGGGGCTAGGATGGCGCTGGAGCGGCCTCCGCTGCCCCAGCTGCCAATCCCGGCCTGAACCCGGCGCCGTGGGGTCCGCGCAGGCGCAGTGGCCTTCTTCCCCGCGCCGGCCCCGACGCCAAATGGCGCAGGGCTACAGGAGCCGGCGCGGAGGAAAGGAGGCTGGAGGGCAGAGAGGCCGGCCCGCCGATTGGTGGGCCCGATCACGGGCCAGGCCACTACGGAGGCCCACCCGGGGTCGGAACCCCCCTCCCCCGCTCCCCACAGGCCGCACCCCCTTCAATGCCAAGGTCCCGCCGGCCCACAGCAGGTTAGAACGTCGCCGGCGGGACTCGGCATTTTGTTGGCGTCCGCTCGGCCCATCCGGCCCGGAGAATCGATGCTCCGGCCCGAGTCGGCCCGGTGCATACCCCAACACGTGCCGCGCCGACCACGCCGGCGGCAATGGCGCCGATTCTCCGCATTGAGGAGAATTGCGACCCGGCGTCGGGGCGCGATCCGTGCGGTGCCGCGCCGATTCTCCGACCCTGCGGGGGGTCAGAGAATTCCACTCCATGTCCTTCAGCCGCCAAGGCCAGACGCTCTGGAACTAGTTATCTAAACATCTCTCTCCGCCTTTAGGACGAACCTTGAAACCCACTTCCTTGACCAAGCGTTTGGTCACTTGGCCCATTAGAGATCGCCTCATGCGGATCACTGTCAAATTTTACACACCTGCGAGGTAGCCTGGGCCAGTATGCTCAGGTTGTAATCGCACCCAGGCAGCAAGATTCCGGTTGTTTGGGAAGATGATCCGCCCCATGTGGGTTAATCCAAAAAGGCACGGATAGCAGCAGGTCAGGAAGACAGATCACCACCACCTCATCAAAGGGCAATTAGGGACGGGCAGTAAATGCTGCCCTAGCCAGCGACGCCCACATCACTCGAACAAATAATTACCAATGAGGGCGCGGGGCTGTAGGAATGGCTTCAACTTTATTAACATTAACCGGTGAATTATCTGAAGAGAATGGGCCCCGATGCGGCAGGGTGGGGGGAAGGTCAGGGTGGGAGGGGGTGCCTGCCTCACTCACATTTCTTTCTGAAATGTTTGGCCCGGTTTCAAATGATTATCTGATATTTCAGAAAGGGGAAAGGAATCATAACACGTTCAGCTGATCTTTATCATCGTTCGCTCCCCTCGTAGGAGCGCGATGAAATAAAAAACATATTTCCATCTTGGTGATGTCACAGTGAAGCAGTTACACTGCCATATGGCACTCCCATTAATCTGTCCAAATGGATATTCAGAGTATTTTCAAATGAATTGCACAGTGTAAGTGTCAGAATACTTCATGGAGGTCTGCGTTTTGTTTTGACACATCAGCACAATCCTAACTCACTTTTAATTCTGTCATTCACGGGCTGTGTGTTGTGTGTTATAAAGACTGTCAAAGTGACCTCTGTGAAGTGGCCTTTTGAGATTATCTTTCCAATGCTGGCTGGGAAGGTGGGTATGAGAGAAACATTTAGCTCATACCTACTGCTTTGCACGTTTTCTTTAGACATCTGTTGACACCAGGCCAGAATTTTCCAGCCCCTCTCCCACACTCCCCCCCCCTCCCAGTCAGGTTCCGGTCCCGCAGAACTCAATGGGCATTTGAATGGCGCGCCACATCCGGTGTGGGCAAACCCACCACAGGGTGGCCTGAACATCTCGGCCCCAGTTTCAAAGGTTTACGTTAGTCGCCTCCGTTCAGTCTGCCAGCACGACTCCGAGCTTCCAGTCTCCTGTCTATAACTCTTCACCTTGCTCTCACGCTGACACCTCTGCCTCGCTCTGCTCCACTGTTCCAATGAAACTCAATGCAAACTCTACAAGGAACAGCAGCTCATCCTTCAATGAGGCAATTTACAGCCTCCTGCAGTCAACGTTGAGTTCGACAGCTTCAGACCATGAGACCTGGCCACCTCTCCCTCCTTCTCGATTTTGATGAGCTGTACGCGGGAGGGATTTCTGCCCTGCTAGCAGGGCAGCCTCGAGGTTTGTTAGTGCCCTGGGCAAATAGAATTTCGGCACCCTGAAGACTTTTTGCCATTTTCTTAATTACTTCAAGAACAAAAAAAAAAACTCCAAATATAGCAATTAGGAATTCATCGCGGAAAATGAAATGGAGCAGAGAAATACGTGCGCTATCCTAACTGGCACTTTAAGACTTTTACAACATTAAGAATATTTTTCACGGTTACAAAATAGAAGAATGAAAAAGAGAAGTTGATTTTTTTTTAAACTCATTTCTTCGGGGTAATGAGAGAGAAAAAAAGGAAAAAACAAAGCATGAATCAATCGCAGATTCCGTCCTCAGGTGTCTGTGTGGAGTCTGCACGTTCCTTATCCTCATTCAGTGTTTTTCCTTCCACTTTACATCTGCAAATATTTTACATCGCTTTGCGTATTTATATTTCTGACAAGGTCATTTTTTTTCTGACAACGTGACTCGAGAATGTAGGGGTTTTTTGTGTTACATGGGGGCCGTTAAGCAGAGTGAATCCCTGTTTTAAGTGTCCTTTTTTAAAGTGGTTTCATTTCAAAGGGTTTTAAGTTTTTGTCCATTTGAAGTGCAGCGTTCCCTGTTTTAAAGTGTGCGGGCAATCTGCCGATATAATCTGGGGCTGTTTAGCACAGGGCTAAATCGCTGGCTTTGAAAGCAGACCAAGGCAGGCCAGCAGCACGGTTCAATTCCCGTAACAGCCTCCCCGAACAGGCGCCGGAATGTGGCGACTAGGGGCTTTTCACAGTAACTTCATTTGAAGCCTACTTGTGACAATAAGTGGTTTTCATTTCATTTTCATTTCATACAGTGACATTACCGCCTGGCCAAGCCCAATGATTGTGTGCGGAGTCTGGCTTGTCATTGGCGCCAGTTTGACCTTTCTCTCCATTAGAGGAACATTGTTTTTTTTGTGCTATACAGAACTAAATTTCATTTTTAAACTATTTCCTTTTAACTGTACCCTCGTACTATTTGAGGATCTGCTGTGGACTTTGTTTTTTAAAAGAATTCTCCGTTGCACTCTATCTGACAGTACAGATACTGTACTTTAAACTTTGTTTTTTTAAATGTCTTTGCTGCTGGTAGAGTAGTCCACAGAATCCCAACATTGCAGAAGGATCGAGTTTGCACTGATCCTCCGAAAGATCACTCCCCGACCCTATACCCGTAACCCCTTCTAACCTCCACATCTTTGGACACTAAGGGGCAATTTCAGCACGGCCAATCCACCGAACCTGCACATCTTTGGACTGTGGGAGGAAACAGGAGTACCTGGAGACACGGGGAGAACGTGCAGACTCCGCACAGTCACCCGAGGCTGGAATCAAAGCGGGATCCCTGTGAGGCAGCAGTGCTAACCACTGTGGTCACCATGACCATGTCTTTATTAATTTCCGTTTTCTAATGCTTCTTTCTCCCTGGGCCAAAGTTACTGGAGTTGTGAGCGTTCTCCCTACTGCAACCCGCAGATTTGGAACAACATCCTGCAACTAGTTAGTGTTGATAAATCTAACTGCTGGTATTGGGCACTTTACACCTTCTGGAAATACCGCATTTGCTTTTGCTAATTCACTCAGTAATGGTGAAGCAGAATTCGGTGGTTGATCAGAAAATATAGATCGCAAAAATATCTACCATCCAGCCCGTATCCTGTGACAGCACTAACTAACATCACTACCTTAGCATTATGCGGGCAGCAACAATATTAACTACATAAATACCTTACATTGTATAAATATTGGAGATAATTGTTGTTCAAAGCACACGCGATGCACAGAGACAGTCCATGCTTCCCCAAGTCACGTGGCGGTTTTGGTGACCTCAAGTGTGCTATTGGCTAATGAAAGTCGCCATAGATGGGGCAGCACGGTGGCACAGTGGTTAGCACTGCTGCCTCACGGCGCCGAGGTCCCAGGTTCGATCCCAGCTCTGGGTCACTGTCCGTGTGGAGTTTGCACATTCTCCCCGTGTCTGCGTGGGTTTCACCCCCACAACCCATGTTCTTTGATGGGTTGATGTTGAACCTTGATATTGTAGTGTGATCAAACAACATTAGAGTTTGTTTTATAAACAAAGTTATTTATTACTAACACTACACTAACGAATTACCAAAATGTCTAACATTACTACAGTTGGAAATAATGGTCTAACACTAACTTACACTAAGATACTACACAGCTACTCTAATATGCGACTGCTATCAACTCCTGACTAATACTTATTCTGGAACACATGTGTATCCAGGTCACGTGTCTGCATGCTCACACCGCCTGGTGGTTGGATGCTGGAACTATAACAGTTATACATATATTATTATTTACATACAGATGATAATACAGATGACAATCTACTTATCATCACAGTAGGTAGATTGGCTACGCTAAATTGCCACTTAATTGAAAAATAAATTGGGTACTCTAAATTTACATTAAAAAATGATTGGCTAATATGCTGATATCTAACTAATAGTTGGTTAATTAAGAATGTAATGCCTTCGGGGGCAGCATGGGGGCAGTATGGAGGCAGAAATTCAGGGCAGCACGGTAGCACAGTGGTTAGCACTATGGCTTCACAGCGCCAGGGTCGCCGGTTCGATTCCTGGCTTGGGTCACTGTCTGTGCGGAGTCTGCACGTTCTCCCCGTGTCTGCGTGGGTTTCCTCCGGGTGCTCCGGTTTCCTCCCACATCCAAAGACGTGCTGTTAGGTGGATTGGCTGTGCTTTAGTGACCAAAAAGGTTAGGAGGGGATATTGGGTTACGGGGATAGGGTGGAAGTGAGGGCTTAAGTGGGTCGGTGCAGACTTGATGGGCCGAATGGCCTCCTTCTGCACTGTATGTTCTATGTTTAAATAACTCGGTTTTCCATTTTTTCATTTATTTATTATCTTTTCATTCATTTTTTTCTCTCTCCATTTTTTGGTGCCCCTCTGCACCCTGTGCCCTGGGAGACTACCTGGTTTAGCAGGGCCTTGCGGTGGTCCTGTCCTGTTGGGTTTGATAGTATCAGGAGGAGGCCATTCAGCCCCTCGCACCTGTTCTGCCATTTAGGCAGCTTAATTTATCCACCTTTTCTTCATATCCTGTTTTATCCTTAGCTAATAAAATGTCAATTTTAGTGTATAAAATCCAATTCCAGCACCCCGCTCCCCCACCCACCTCCACAGCGAGTTCCAGATTTCCATGCCTCTTTGTGTGGAGAAGTGCTTCCTGACATCAGCCCTGAAGGGTCTGAAGATTCTGCCCCCTAGTTCTTGACTCCCCCAAAGTGAAGAAATGGTTTCTCTCTATCAAATCCTTCAACCGTCAGAGTGAGGAAATCGCGATGAATGTTCTAAACTCCTCCACACCGCCTCGCATTACAATTCGGAAAATATTTCTTGGATAGAAAAACAAGATGCAAGTTCCTCAGCGATGGCCAGAAAACCCTTCTTTTCAGGTGCGTTTGAATAAGAATAATTCCATTTGCATCATTTGGTTTGCCCTGATCAGTGCACAGAGGACAAGTATCGAGGACACTAATGGGTCCATCACAGACTTTACAAAAGTTAAGGATTGCCACTGAAGCAGAATAAAATGAAAGTCGGAATAATCCCTGAGGAACAGAGGCTGCTCCCACATTTTGAATTAATCTGAGGGCCTCAGGTGAGGGGCAAGGTTGAGAAGGTGGGGCCTCCATGGATAAGCTCAGCTGGTCCGGGAATTGAACCCACGCTGCTGGCCTCGCTCTGCATCACCAACCAGCTGTTCAGCCAACCGAGCTAACCGACCCCCCGAATGAAGCAGATTATTGTACCATGAAAGACACACCAAATATTCGTCAGGTATTGCACCTGCTTCATCTTAAAGCAGCACTGAATAAACAAACAGTCCGATGAGATTTTACCATCCAATGCTTCTTAATCACAGTTAGATAGGAACATCACAGAAAGGTCAGAGGCGAATCCACCTCCATTTGGCCGTCTCGTCCCGCAGCCATTAAATGCCGGTGGCCCCTTTAACTGGGTAGAGGCTGGACATCTGCCCCTTGCCAAGAGGAAGCTCCGCCTCAGAGAGCCACCAGCCAATTGGAGGGCCGGCAGCTCTCCTGGCCCAGCAGCAGCGCCGGGAGCAGTGGCCACTGCTGGAACTGCACCAAGACCCAGAGGAAGATGCTCCACATTAGAGTGAGGTGAATCTGGGGTCTCACTGGGTCCAGCCTGGCAGGGCTGAGGGGGATCGGGGGCATGGTTGGGAAGGGCAAAGAGTGAAGGAGGGTTGTGGTGGTTCACATGTTATTGGGGAGGGGCGGGGGGGGGGGGGGGGGGCTCCAATGGGCGTTGGGTGCCCATTGAGAAACCCCACCCCCAGCCTGGTACTAAGGCTGGTTGGGTTTTACCTGGCAGCTTGGTATCCAGGCGTGGCCACCTCCAGATATAATCCCAGTGGTAACAGGGGAAGATCCTTAAGTTACCAATTAAATGATGACTTAGGGGCCACAATTAGCCCATGGGCAGCCCCCTGCCTGCGGTAAAACACCCACAGGGCAGGGTTGGAATGGCTGGCAACGGGCATGGTGCTACTGGCCTGATGCCCAAATTTACACCCCATCCCCTCATGCCATCCCACTCTCAGGCAGAGTGTAAAGCCAGCCCCCAGGCACAGGAGGAGGCCATTCAGACCCGCAAGTCTGTCCTGACATTCCCATGGCTGATATATGACCTAACTGAATATGACCTTTGGCCCAGATCCCTTACTACATGTGGTGAACAAAAATCTACCAATCTTAGTCCTGACGCAGCAGAAGGATCACGGATTACATCGGAGAATCTCGCCCCATAGCTGGGCAGCTTATTTAACCATTACAAAATAAATCTTTGCAACTTGATCACACATTACTGATCTCAACATCAGCCTCAAAGTCAAAGACATTTGAACAACACACTCTCATCGTATATCATCTAACTATGACAAAACTGCGTACTTATTTAAACAAAACTTAACCAAAAATACAAAGTCAACATGACGAAAGAATCCAAAAGGCTTAATATAACCATCTGCTTGAATAAAATGCATCTCTTAGCAAAAACATGAGCCTTCCATTTGGCTTCTGTGTCCTCCAAAGTACACAAGCACTCTTAGCTTCAAAACGTGCAAAAACAACCGCCACAGTAAGTAATTGTTAGCCCGGAGAATATTCTTACGGTTTATGCAAACTCATATAATAAAGGAGGAGGCCATTTGGCCCATCATGCGTGTGCCAGCTCCTTGAAAGTGCTGTCCACCCCCGGGAAACGCTTTCAGGTACATGCAAGTGAGGGCGTTTGTGAGGCGGCAGGTGAGGGAATTTCCGCTACTCCCGGCACAGGGGATTCATGATAGGGTGATTTTGGGCGTATGGGTCGGGGAGGGCAAGGTTTCGGCAATACACCAGGAAATGAAAGAAGAGGGGGAAGCGCTGGTAGAAGAGTGGAAGGGTAAATGGGAGGAGGAGCTGGGGGAGGAGATCGAGGAAGGTCTGTGGGCTGACGCCCTGGGTAGGGTTAATTCCTCCTCCTCGTGTGCCAGGCTCAGCCTGATACAATTTAAGGTAGTCCACAGAGCGCACTTGACGGGGGCGAGGTTGAGTAGGTTCTTTGGGGTGGAGGACAGATGTGGAAGGTGCGCAGGGAGCCCGGCGAACCATGTCCATATGTTTTGGTCATGCCCGGCACTGGAGGGGTTCTGGAGAGGAGTGGCGGGAACAGTATCTCAGGTGGTGAAAGTCCGGGTCAAGCCAAGCTGGGGGCTAGCACTATTTGGAGTGGTGGACGAGCCGGGAGTGCAGGAGGCGAAAGAGGCCGGCATTCTGGCCTTTGCGTCCCTAGTAGCCCGGCGAAGGTTCTTGCTAATGTGGAAGGAGGCGAAGCCCCCCAGCGTGGAGGCCTGGATAAATGATATGGCTGGGTTCATCAAGTTGGAGAGGATTAAGTTCGCCTTGAGAGGGTCTGCGCAGGGGTTCTACAGGCGGTGGCAACCGTTCCTAGACTATCTCACGGAGCGTTAGAGGAAGATCGGACAGCAGCAACAGCAACCCGGGGGGGAGGGGGAGGGAGGACATCGTTCGTTGGGGGGGGAGGAGAGGGAGGGGGGGGAGAAGGGGGGTTTCTTTGGGGGGCATTTGTGCAAGAAAACACATGAATGATCCGGAAACTGACATGTACGGGAAGAATCCAATGTACAAAGTTCTGTATCTTATTGACTTGCCATGTTCATGTCTTGCCACGCAAGTTCTTTTTCTTTTATTTGTTACCGGGGGGGGGGGGGGGGGGGGGTGTTGTTTGTAAGGTGGAAAATATTGTTGAATAATTCTTAATAAAAACATATTTTTTAAAAAAGAAAGTGCTGTCCAATTACCTCTTTTCCCTGTGGCTCCGTGAACATTTTCTGTTTAAGTAGATCATTTTAGAAAGAGTTCATGGCATGTTGGAGTCTCTGGCAGGGCCAGAATTTGTGACCCACCCCGAATTACCCTTGCGAAGGAGTGGCGTGCTTGGCTATTTCATTTAAGAGACAACCTCGTGGCTGGAGTCTGGAGTCACATGTAGGCCAGACCAGGTAAGGACGGCAGATGCCCTTCCAGAAAGAGGTCCAGATGGGTTTTTACAACAATCGTTAATAGTTTCACCGTTACAGAGACTAGTTTTATAATGACACGGTATCACAGTGGTTAGCACTGTTGCTTCACAGCGCCAGGGACCCGGGTTCGATTCCGGGCTTGGGTCACTGTCTGTGCGGAGTCTGTACGTTCTCCCCGTGTCTGCGTTTCCTCCGGGTGCTCCGGTTTCCTCCCACAAGTCCCGAAAGCCGTGCTGTTAGGTGAATTTGACATTCTGAATTCTCCCTCACTGTACCTGAACAGGCGCCGGAATGTGGCGACTAGGGGATTTTCACAGTAACTTCACTGCAGTGTTAATGTAAGCCTACTTGTGACAATAAAGATTATTATAATTGCAGATTTATCAATTTAAATGATCAATTAATTCAATGTCATGGTGAGATTTGAACCCGTGGTCTGCAAAAGGGTAATTTGGAACCCAGTGTTACTAGCCCTGTGACATACCACCACATCACCATCTGTACGTGCATTCTTTGTCAGATATATTGAGTGTTGGCTCTCTGTGAGTTAATGACTCCCTTGCTGTCAAACCCATTCTAATCAAAGTTTCACTCTGCCCTGGTGGGAAATAAAAATAATTCTTGCTTTCTCCTTTCTTTTCACTAAATCAAATTGATTCCCCTGAAGCTGAGAGCCTTGAGCGCTCCGCAGCACGTTAATTTATTGCCTGCACTTCAAAAGAACAAATATCACTTTAACCAATTCCACCTCCCACCATTTTTCAAAACAAAAACCCTGCGAGGAATCTCAATCAAAAGCTCTTGTGATTAATCTGATCAGATTTATAGATCTACTTATGGTGGTGAAAATAAACGGTTGAGACTAACCCCCACTGCACGAAGCACAGCAGGGAGGCTCCAGAGAGTGCACTTATTATCAAAGATTAATTTAAAACAACAGACCCTGTGGTTTGTGACATGTATAGAACAGCCAGTTCCTTCAGATTTGTCATTTAATGGATAATAAATAAGATTGAAGCTGTAAAAATAATATACAAATTATGTGTCATAAGTTATTAGATATAAGATTATTGCTTTCTGATGTCCCACAGGATAGAAAATATTTCAATTTCAGTCCACGCAATGACATTCTTCAGCTTTCCGACGTTGTATAGTTTCCATCTGCATTATCTCCTGTTGCGATTATCTGGAAGTGCCCTTGTGTCTATTGAGATCTTCCCCACCTAACACAATGCTTCAGCCATCCCAACAGGTTAAAACTAACATTGCTTCACCTGACAATCACCTGATAAAGAGAGACCAGGGTCCATCCCATTAACCTTCCACTAGCCTGGTAATCACATGATACAACAATAATGGAGTCATTGACCAATCACAGGCATCAGTCTCCATCAACTGGGCCGGATTTCCCGATATCGCCACCCAGGACGGAAAATCCCCGCCCGAGGTCAACAGACGTTTGGCTTGTCCGTCATATTTACACCCCCACCCGCAGTGAACGGGACTGGAGGATTTAGGTCAATGAGTCTACAAAAGGTCCAGACATGAGGCGAGGAAAACCCACAATGATCTAGAGCTTGGGAACCAGGGGCGTCATTCTCCGCCGGCGGGAGTCTCCGTTTTGCCGGCGCCCGGGGGTTTCCCGACGGCGTGGGGGTGCCCCACAATGGGAAACCCCATTGACCGGCCGGTGTAACGGAGACTCCCGCCGGCCGGTCGGGGCAGAAATGTGGCACGGCGGGTTGGAGAATTTTCCCCCATGTGTCCACAGATGTGCAGGTTATTTGGGATTACAGGGATAGGGCGGGGGAGTGGGCCTAGATAGAGTGCTCCTTTGGAGGGTTGGTGCAGCCCCGATTGGCCGAGTGGCTTCTTCTGCACTATAGGGATTCTATGGATCTATGGACCTCTTCCCTTTGTGACACAGTCCCCTCACCACACGTCATGTGTCCAATTATTCAGGAACTGAAGGAAGTGTGTATTACACATGTATATAAATACTTTCCAGATGACCCAAGAGGATGAGTATAAAAACATTTACAAGTACAGCGCTGGCACAATTTCCTATGGATCTGATCCTGCGCACCCTCGCCAGTAACAAGAGCTGCAGCAAAGATGACCTTCCAGCAATATAGAAACCTGGTGAGTCTCTGAACAGAGCTTTGCAAAGTTACCTTGGGCGGGGTCTTATGCCGGTGGGATTTTATGGTCATGCCAAAGGCAACGGATGTTTGAACAGCTCACGGCATTTGATGACCCTGCCTCCAACGCGAGCAGGTTGTATCTGTCCCAGTCAGAAACATCAGCAGCGCCCTATTGAAGGAATTCGGTGAATCAGGATTCAGCGGACAGGTCCACAGCCTGTTCCACACACAGACAGAACTGTAGAATCGTACAGCATTGGAGACCATTCGGTCCGCTCTGCCTGCTGTGCTAGCCCTTCACTTTTTCCCTGTGGCTCTGCAATATCTTTCTCTTCAGATAGTAATCCACTTCCCTTTTGAAAGCCACGATTGAATCTGTCTCCACCACACCCTCAGGCAGCACATTCCAAATCCTAACCACTCAATGTGGAAAGAAGCTTCCCTCATGTCACTGTTGATTGTTCCGCGCGCCCCTCATTCGCGATCCTTCTGCCAATGGGAATAGATTCTCCCGAGCTACTCTCCCCAGGGCCCTCATGATTTTGAACATGTCCACCAAATCGCCTCTCAGCCTTCTGCAGTAACAGGGCCCTGGCGTCCTGACTTCCAGTGTCAGACAAAGCCGGATGCCAGGCACTTCCCACTGTGCGGCATTCCCTGCGGGACACTGGGATCTCACCGACAGAGGTAGTTGGCACGGATGGACACCAGACCAGGGAATTTCTCGACACTGTGCCTCCCCCACTCGGGACAGGAGGTGAAGTCTGCAGTGGGCTGAGGCCAGAGTGCGGGGTGAGTGGGTGGGCTGAAGAAGGGGTGGGGTCAGAAGCAGAGAGAGAGAGAAAGCAAGGACAACCAGAATGAGCAGGAACAGGAGTCCCGAGCAGGAGAATCATTGTGTGGGAGAGCAAAGGCGATGGCAAGGGTAAACGGAAGCCTCTGACAGTGACTGGAGAGCTGGGAAGCGGCAGTGGAGCAGTTGAGTATCTACTGGAGATCTAGGCAGGTCGCCTGGACAGCACCCCTGAGCTTGAGAGGCCATAAGGAGAGGAAGATCCCTCTCATGTCCAGGAGTCTGGGTTATCTCGGTCACATGTGTAGTGATATCATGGTTGTGTTGTAATTCACTGACTGACCGCTAGGTGTCTGATTTGTATATAAGTGAATGTCAGAGTCAGTTGACCTCAGACTGACTAGGGAGCTGGGAGAGAGGTTGCTTATGCATGTTCATACTGTTATTCATCTGTTGTTTTGTGTACGGTTTAATAAATCATTTATAGCTTTAGCTACAAGTGTTCTTGTAATATAAATCAGGCCATCTGAAAAGAACATTACAACATGGTCACGGGAATTTTGCAGTCGGAGCTCCACTACCTGGCTAATTAAAGTTAAGCACTCGACAGTCTCCTGGGGATCTGGAGTGCTGCACATGAATATCCATTATAAATAGTTCATTCCACTAAATTAAGCTTTTCCATAAATGTTTATAAATATTTGACGCCAGTGGAATAAAGTATCCCTGTTTTATAGCCTTTGTGTCCAGTCCATGTGTTAGAATCTCACTTCTTCACCAAGAAAAACAGCCCAGGTTCTCCAATCTGGAGCTCCTCTTTTTTTTATTTTTTTATGGGACGTGGTCCTCCCTGGCTAGGCCCAGCATTTATTGCCCATCCCTAATTACCCTTCAAAAGGTGGCGTTGAGCCGCCTTCTTGAGCCGCTGCAGTCCCTGTGGTGTAGGTACACCCACAGTGCTGTTAGGGAGGGAGTTCCGGGATTTTGACCCAATCACTGGAACCATTCTCACGAACCTTTTCTGCTACTCTCCCTAATGCCTTCACATCCATACCAAAATAACAGATACAATACTCTAGCTGGGGCGAAGCCAGTGTTTCCTACAAGTTTAACATTTGCTCTTGCTCTCGATGCCCCTATTAACACATGTATGCCGATTTATGCACACTTTCACTCAGGTCCATCTGCTCCTGCAGGATAAACCCCCCTTTAGGATTGTCCCCTGTCTTTTACATTGTCTTCCCTCATTCGTCCCAACAAAATGAATCACTCACATTTCTCTGTATTACATTTCATTTGCCACTTGTCCGTCCATTCCACCAAACTGTCTATGCTGCTCTTTGGAAGAAACAGGAAGATTCACACAGAAGTATTCACAATCAGAATTGCACATGCTGTTAAAAACACATTCCTTCATTCTCACTCAGGATTCCCTCAACCAGTATATGCACCTGGTAATCTTAAGTGTGTATAAAATGCACAACATAATTTTCGATACGCTGTTCATGTCCTTTTGAAGTCAGTCACTATCCTCCTCACAGTTCATCCACAAATTTGGAAATTCTGCCCTGTACCCCAACGTCCAAGTCATTGACAGCTATCAGGGAAAGCAGATGTCCTAACACTGACCCCTGGAGATCGCCAGTAAAAACCCTCTTCAAGATTATTATTATTCAGTCCAAAAAACAACCATTAACCACCACTCTCTGTTTCCTGTCCCACAGGCAATTGGGTGAGGGCTCGGCCCCTCAAGATGCGGAGAATTCCGCACCTTTGGGGCGGCGTGATGCCGGACTGATTCGCGCCGTTTTTGACGCCGGTCGGCGGACATCGCGCCGATATCGAGAATCCCGCCCCTTGTTTAGACTGCACCTGGAGCAGTGGATGTAGTTTGCATTCCATGACCTCCATCGAGGGAGAGCAACAAGGGTTTATCAGACTTGTTCTGGGGATGGTGGGACTGTCCCATGAAGAGAGATTGGGAAAACCGGGCCTGTGTTCTCTAGCCCGGGATTCACGCCGCCCCCCACCCCCCCCCCCCCCCCCCCCCCCCGGTGATTCTCCGGCCCGGCGGGGGGTCGGAGACTCCCCGCCCCTAGAGTTTCAAAGATTGAGAGATGATCTAATTGAAAACCTATAAAATACTGAAGGGTAAAAGCAAATTACTGCGGCTGCTGGAATCTGAAACAAAACAGAAAATACTGACAATCTCAGCAGGTCTGACAGCGTCTGTGGAGAGAGAAGGAAGCGGACGTTTCGAGTCTGGACGACCCTTTGTCATCCAGAGCAGAAAAGATCCCCGAGAATGGCTGCAGGGATGAGAAACTGGACTTACGGGGGTAGATTGAAGAAGTTGTCACTCTTCTCCATGGAGAAGGGAAGGTTGGGAGGAGAGTTGATCGAGAGTTAAAGGGGAGTCTAAAGAGTCGATATAGAAAAACTTGATTGGAGACTTCCGGGTGCGGCTATGCAGAGCTAGGTCGCATATTCGGCAGCTCCTGCTTGGAACGGACTTTTGGGCTCTTTTACAGGGCCCCCCACGGCATTTGTTTGACATTTCCCGGTGTGGGAAGAAGGCGGCAATATTCCCCCGACAGTGTCCCCCAGGAAGGGTATGTCTCTTGGTTGCCAGACACACGCAGAAACAGTGAAAGATTTGGCTGCAACCTACAGGATAAACAGGGCCTCTTCCAGCATGCAGGCGGGGGAAGGGCAAGCTTAAAGCTGCAAGCTGACCTGAGGGCCTGTATCAAAGGTGAATTCTAGCAGCAGAGGGAACAACTGTGAAAAGACCTCATCAAGGCCACTGAAGGGACTTCCGGTTGCGGTGATGCCTAGCTAGCCGCACGCTTCGGCGGCTCCAGCTCCGACGGACCTTCGGGCTCTTTTAAGAGCCTCAACGGGGAATTTTTCGACGACGCAACCCGGTGTGGGGCGTGTGAGAAGGGAGTCCCCCCCAAACGAAGGAGGAAAAAACCGGCGGCGGCGGCTGCAGCGCGAGGAATCGTCGACCAAAGGGTCAGAAAGAGAGAAGTACAAGATGGCGGCGGAGAAAGCGCAGGCGACATGGGGGCCTGAGCATGAAATTGTGAGACGGTGCGTGGAGCTGCTGAAGAGGGAGGTGCTGACACCCGTTGCTACAGGCAATTGAGGGGCTCAAGGAGACATTAAAGACCCAGGAGACAGAGCTCCGTGTGGTGTGAGCAGAAGGTGACAGATATTGAGGACGAGATCCTGGGCCTGGCGGTTAAGACACAGACGCACGAGGCACTTCATAAAAAGTGTACTGAAAGGATCGAAGCCCTAGAAAATGGAGCGCGAAGGAAGAACCTTCGGATACTGGGTCTCCCTGAGGGTGTGGAAGGAGTGGACTGTGGAGCGTACGCAAGTACGATGCTGAGCTCACTGATGGGTGCTGAGGCCCCTACGGGCCCCTTGGAGGTGGAGTGGGCAAATCGGATTCCGGCGAGAAGACCAAAAGCGGGAGAACCACCCGATAATCGTGCGATTTTACCGCCTTAAGGATAGAGAAGAGGTCCTGAGATGGGCTAAAAAGGTGCGGAGTAGCAGATGGGAGAATGCAGTGGTACGGGTATACCAGGATTGGAGTGCGGAGGTGGCGAGAAGGAGGGCGAGCTTCAACCGAGCCAAAGAGGTGTTGCATAAAAGGAAGGTGAAGTTCGGGATGCTGCAGCCGGCAAGACTATGGGTCACGTATCAGGAGAGACACCATTATTTCGAGACGGCGGAGGAAGCATGGACCTTCATCAAAGAAGAGAAATTGGATCGGAACTGAGGGACTGATGCTGCAGGAAATGTTATTGTTAATGTTACTGTGGAAGTTAATTGAGAAGTAAACAGGGAAGGGGGAGACATTGGGGAAATGTGGGCGCCGGTGAGGGGGGAAAGACGGGACATAGTTGGAGAATGGGGAAGGGGAGGGGGAGGGGAAAGGGAGCTGCGCCATAAGAGGCGGGTCAGGTAAAGGGATGTTCCCGCACCAGAAAGAATAAGGCGGGAAGACAGGCGCAAGGCGGATGGGAGTTCCCCACATGGGGAGGTCGAGGAGTGAGCAGGAGTAGCCGGGGTCAGTTGAAGTCAGCTGACTTACGGAAGTAATATGGGGGGAGCAATCAAGCTAGAAAGAGATCTAGCGGGGAGGGGAGGAGGGAGGGAGAAGGGGGGGGGGGACAACTGGGTTGCTGCTGCGGAAATCCAAAAGGAAATGGCTAAAGAGTGGGTGGGCGGGGATGGTGTGCGACGCTGGGGGAGCGAGCGGGAGCGCGGAGGCGGGATATGGGACTGGCCTAGAGAAGGTAATGGCTAGTCGACACGGGAGGGGGGCAGGTAGCCCCCTAGTGAGGCTGATCACGTGGAACGTGAGAGGCCTGAACGGACCGATAAAAAGGGCCCGAGTGCTCGCGCATTTGAAAGGACTAAGGGCAGACGTGGTTATGCTCCAAGAGACGCACCTAAAGGTGGCGGACCAAGTTAGGCTAAGGAAAGGATGGGTGGGACAGGTGTTCCACTCAGGACTGGACGCAAAGAATAGAGGGGTGGCCATTTTGGTGGGGAAACAGGTCGCATTTGAAGCAAAGAACATCGTTGCAGATAGCGGAGGTAGATATGTAATGGTGAGTGGCAGGCTGGAGGGAATGGAGGTCGTGTTGGTTAACGTGTATGCCCCAAACTGGGACGATGCGGGATTTATGAGACGGATGCTGGGGCGTATACCGGACCTGGAGGTAGGAAACTTGATTTTAGGAGGGGACTTTAATACGGTGCTGGACCCGGGGCTAGATAGATCCAGCTCAAGGACCGGAAGAAGGCCGGCAGCGGCCAAGGTACTTAAGGGGTTTATGGACCAAATGGGGGGAGTGGATCCATGGCGATTTCTTAGACCTAGGGCTAGGGAGTATTCCTTCTTCTCCCATGTCCATAAAGTGTACTCCCGGATAGATTTTTTTGTTTTGGGAAGGTCGTTGATCTCTAGGGTGGAAGAAGCTGAGTACTCAGCCATAGCGGTTTCGGATCATGCCCCACATTGGGTGGACCTGGAATTAGGAGAGGAAAGGGAGCAGAGAACACTCTGGCGATTAGATGTGGGACTGATGGCGGATGAGGGAGTGTGTGCAAGAGTGCGGGGGTGTATTGAGAGATACCTGGAGGTCAATGACGACGGCGAGGTCCCTGTGGGAGTGGTATGGGAAGCACTAAAAGCGGTGGTCAGAGGAGAGCTGATCTCCATTGGGGCCCACAAAAGGAAAACAGAGGCCAAGGAAAGGGAAAGATTACTGGGGGAGATTTTAAGGGTGGATAGGGAATTTGCAGAGACCCCGGAGGAGGAATTGTACAGGGAGAGGAGACGACTCCAGACGGAATTTGACCTTCTGACCACCAGAAAGGCGGAGGTACTGTGGAGGAAGGCACAGGGGAGGAGGTATGAATATGGGGAAAAGGCGAGTCGCCTGTTGGCTCATCAATTGCGAAAGAGGGCAGCAGCGAGGGAAATAGGAGGAATTAGAGACGAAAGGGGAGACACGGTGCGAAGGGCAGGAAAGATAAATGAGGTGTTCAAGACCTTCTATGAGGAACTGTATAGGTCTCAACCCCCAGAGGGAGAGGAGGGGATGCGGCAGTTCCTGGACCAATTGAGGTTCCCGAAAGTGGAGGAGCGGGGGGTGGTAGGCCTGGGGGCACCGATTGGGGTGGACGAGGTTATTAAGGGACTGGGAAGCATGCAAGCAGGGAAGGCCCCAGGACCAGACGGGTTCCCGGTGGAGTATTACAGAAAATATGTGGACTTGTTGGCCCCGTTGATGGTGAGGACGTTCAATGAGGCCAGGAAAGGGGGGACTCTACCCCCGACGATGTCGGAGGCGACGATATCGTTAATTTTGAAGAGGGATAAAGATCCGTTGCAGTGCGGGTCCTATAGACCCATTTCATTGTTGAACGTGGACGCCAAATTGTTGGCAAAGGTACTGGCATCGAGGATAGAGGACTGTGTCCCGGGGGTGGTGCACGAAGATCAGACAGGGTTCGTAAAAGGGAGACAACTGAATGTTAACGTGCGACGACTATTAGGGGTGATAATGATGCCCCCAGTGGAGGGGGAGGCAGAGATAGTGGCGGCAATGGACGCAGAGAAGGCATTTGATAGGGTGGAGTGGGAGTATTTATGGGAAGTGTTAAGGAGGTTTGGGTTTGGGAACGGGTTTATTAGCTGGGTTAGACTTCTTTATGGGGCTCCAACGGCAAGCGTAGTTACAGGTCGACATAGATCGGAGTATTTCCGACTATATAGGGGAACAAGACAGGGATGCCCGCTGTCTCCATTGTTGTTCGCGTTGGCAATTGAACCTCTGGCCATGGCGTTGAGAGACTCCAGGAAATGGAGAGGGGTGATTAGAGGGGGAGAAGAACACCGAGTCTCGTTATATGCGGATGACCTATTGTTATACGTGTCGGACCCAGCGGGGGGAATGATAGAGGTTATGCGAATTTTTGAGGGGGTTCGGGGATTTCTCGGGGTATAGGCTAAACATGGGAAAGAGTGAATTATTTGTGATACATCCAGGGGACCAGAGTAGAGAGATAGAAGGCTTGCCTCTAAGGAAAGTGGAAAGAAACTTCCGATACCTGGGGATTCAGATCGCTAGGAGCTGGGGAACCTTGCACAGACTTAATCTGACACGGTTGGTAGAACAAATGGAGGAGGACTTCAAGAGGTGGGACATGCAGCCTCTATCGCTGGCGGGCAGGGTGCAAGCAATTAAGATGATGGTCCTCCCGAGGTTCTTATTTGTATTTCAATGTCTCCCTATACTAATCACTAAGACCTTTTTTAATAAAATAGACAGGAGCATCACGAGCTTCGTGTGGGCAGGGAAAGTTCCGAGAGTAAGGAGGGGGTTCCTTCAGCGTAGTAGGGACAGAGGAGGATTGGCACTACCGAACTTGGGCGATTACTATTGGGCCGCCAATGTGGCAATGATACGTAAATGGATGATGGAGGGTGAGGGAGCGGCGTGGGAAAGACTGGAGAGAAAGTCCTGTAAAGGGACGAGTTTAGAGGCACTGGTGACGGCGCCGCTACCGATCTCACCTAAAAAGTTTACCACGAACCCGGTGGTGGCGGCAACATTGAATATCTGGGGACAGTGGAGGCGACAGAGAGGGGTGCGGGGAGCCCTGGTGGGGTCCCCAATCAGGAACAACCATAGGTTCGCCCCAGGAAGAATGGATGGAGGATTTCAGAGCTGGTTCCAGTTGGGAATTAGGAGGGTGGGAGATTTATTTATAGATGGGACTTTTGCGAGCTTGGGAGCATTGGAGGAAAAGTATAAGTTGCCCCGGGGAAATTTCTTGAGATATATGCAGGTGAGGGCATTTACTAGACAACAGGTGAGGGAATTTCCATTGCTCCCGACACAGGGGATACAGGACAGGGTGCTTTCAGGGGTGTGGGTCGGAGAGGGCAAGGTGTCAGAGATTTACCGAGAGATGAGGGAAGAGGGGGAGGAGTCGGTGGGCGAACTAAAAGGAAAGTGGGAAGAAGAACTAGGGGAGGAGATAGAGGAGGGTATGTGGGCTGATGCCCTAAGCAAGGTAAATTCCTCTTCCTCATGCGCCAGGCTTAGCCTGATTCAATTTAAGGTGCTACATAGAGCACACATAACGGGAGCAAGATTGAGCAGGTTCTTTGGAGTGGAGGACAAATGTGGGAGGTGTGGCGGGAGCCCGGCAAACCACGCACATATGTTTTGGGCATGCCCGGCACTGGAAGGGTATTGGAAGGGAGTGACGGGAGTGATTTCGCGGGTGGTGAAGGCCCGGGTCAAACCAGGCTGGGGGTTAGCTCTATTTGGAGTTGCGGAAGAGCCGGGAGTGCAGGAGGCGAAAGAGGCCGACGTTGTGGCCTTTGCGTCCCTAGTAGCCCGGCGCAGGATCCTACTCATGTGGAAGGAGGCGAAACCCCCCGGACTGGAGGCCTGGGTAAATGATATGGCGGGGTTCATTAAACTGGAGCAGATAAAGTTTGCCCTGAGAGGATCGGCTCAAGGGTTCACCAGGCGGTGGCAGCCATTTCTCGACTACCTAGGGGAACGTTAGAGGGAAGACAGATGACCAGCAGCAGCAACCCAGGGGGAGGCGGGGGGGGGGGGGGGGGGGGGGGGGGGCGGAGGGGGGGAGGGGGGGTTTAGTTTAGGTCAAAGATAAAGGGGTTTTGTTACTTGTGTATTGTTTAAAATTTCTGTATTGTTATTGTTGCGTTTGCTTTGTAAGAGGGGAAAAATTGTTGTTTGGGGAAAAAATTTTCAATAAAACATTTATAAAAAAAAAAAAAAAAGAAAAACTTGATTGAAGATTTACCAGAGACCCCAATTGAAGGCAATTGGCAAAAGAAGCCATGGGGGACATGGGGAGAATCTTTTTCACGCGGCGAGTGGTTAGGGGCTGGAATGCACTCCCTTAGAATGTGCTGGAGGCAGGTTTAGTCATGGCTTTCAAAAAGGAATTAGATCGGCACCTGAAGAGAAATATTTTTCAGGGAAAGGGTGGAGAGTGAGACTAGCTGAGTTGCTCTTGCAGAGAGCCAGCACGGATATGATGGGCTGACTGGCCTCATTCTGTGCAGTTATGATTCTATGGCTATGGGAGAAGAGCACTGCAGTGGGTTTCATTGGATAGCTCTTACAAAGAGATAGCACGGACACAAAGGACTGTACGGTCTTTGCCGTACTGTATCATTCTACATCAACTGTGTTTGCATTCGCGATACTTTTCAACTCCAATAACCTTATTTGAACTCACTAATTACAAACTATTAGTGATTCACTTGTGTGGGCGATGAACTCACGATCGAACAATCTGATCAGCCTGTTGTTTGTGAAGGGTTAATCAAATGGGAAGCTATTGGTTTCTCAGTCAATCAATTTAATTGTGTCCAGGAACTTGTCAATTGTAACTGGTCTGATTGGTCATTGCGGTTTTGACATGGACAGACCCTGTAACACGATGCTGGGAGGGTGGTGGAGAGTGTGGCTGTGTAGTTAGATTGGCATTGCATGGTTTAATTTCACAGTGACACAGGAGAGAGATGAGAATTTAATGAGGGTCAGGTGTCTGTAAAGTTCAAGGTGACTCGACTGATACATAAATAGTTCAGTATGCACAGGCCAGCTCAGAAAGGCACACGGCAGACCCTAATGGAAATATAACCCCCACACAGGAGACTGCAGAGGAATTTCTGTAACTATCTTCAGCCTGAGTATTTGACTGACAGATCAAACAGGATGTGTAAAACTGAAATGATTAACTTGCAAAGGTTGTCCAGGAATAACAAAATGCAACAGGATTGGGGAAAAAGTGATACAAAAGATTAGTTGCTGGGGCAAAGTGCTCAGAATTCAATGCTCAGATGCCGTTAAAGTGAGGAATCTCCAGTAACAACACAATTTGCCCATAGGTTCTGTTGTGAAGTCTGTTTAATTATTTCCAGTTATAATAATCTTCATTAGTGTCACAAGTAGGCTTACATTAACACTGCAATGAAGTGCATGTACTTAATAAATCTGTGAATATCCTGTTATTTTGAGAAGTAAATGATCAATAAAAACATTCACTCTGTCCCACTGCAGATTGTAATTACATCGTGCCCTGCTCCAGACCATGATAAATCGTGATGCACCCCATGGCCAACAAGCTCAGGTCATTGAGCACCAAGTACACTAATTCAGCTCACATTCTGAAACAGAAGAACCTCACAAAGACATGAATGTTATCGAGGCGGGAGGCATTCAGTAGTTAACAAAGAGGTTTATGGATGAAAGGGAAAGGCAGTGAGGTGACAGGCACAGAACTCAATAAAACAGGTCTGCTCACTTTGGCTCTGGCGTCCACACTGCTATTGGCAAGGGTTCACGCACTCATAGAACATAGAATGTACAGTGCAGAAGGAGGCCATTCGGCCCATCGAGTCTGCACCCACCCACTTAAGCTCTCACTTCCATCCTATCCCCGTAACCCAATAACCCCTCCTCACCTTTTTGGACACTAAGGACAATTTATCATGGCCAATCCACCTAACCTGCACATCTTTGGACTGTGGGAGGAAACCGGAGCACCCGGAGGAAACCCACACAGACACGGGGAGAACGTGCAGACTCCGCACAGAAAGTGACCCAGCGGGGAATCGAACCTGGGACCCTGGCACTGTGAAGCCACAGTGCTATCCACTTGTGCTACCGTGGTCCCGCATGATTGGTCCCTTATGGGACTGTGCTACCTCATCTCTCCCCCCCTTTTAAGCCCGTTATCACCAATCAGACAAAAAATCTAAATGCAGAGTTTACAAACGTAACAAAAGGCAACAGGGGAAAGAGAGTCCATCAAAAAGTCATTCGATCCGGCCAACTCAGGATCCTCAGGGTCCTCTGCAGCAGCCCCCCACCCCCCAGGCGTGGCATCCTCCAAAGTGGTAACAGTGTCAGCAGCCGGTGACACCTCAGCGACAGGAGAGCTGGACTTGCCGTCTTCCACTGGTGTAGCTGTCTGAGTGAATTCAGCAATCCTCGGCTCCCCTTGGTCAGAAACATTTACAAGGATGTCTGTAATTCTGGTCGGACATGTTGTCTCCACCGCGACTCCTCATGTGGTCCACGTGCTTTTTGACAGTTTTTCCATTTACATTGACCGTGTGTGACACCAGCCCCTGACTGGGCCACAATCCATCCAGCTAGCTACGGCAGGCCAGAGGCATAGTTGCAACCCAAAACTGGGCCCACCGCCCGGAATGAACGGTCACTCCTCTGCTTCAACCTTCCGATGCAGGGCGGAGGGCGCTAGCCTGGCTCTGAAGAACAGGGAAATCTGGACTCACATAGATTTGGGGTTTGAAGCCTTTGATCGGGCCCAGTTCCTTGTGGAAAACGACCTCATCCCTCCTCGGGACATCTCGGAGGACGTCTTTGTAAATTAAACAAATTTACAGCCACTTGAGACTAATCTCTGATAACCAGTCTCTCCCCATCAGGCTGGGTCTGCGCCTTGTCATGACACGCCTTTCCACAACAACGGAAGGCAGACGGGCCTCTCATTCTTTATAAACCACTGGTGTGTTGGTGGTTCCAAGGATTGTCAAGGTTTCCCCAGTGTAAGTGCAAAGCTTGGCTCTGGTGCTGAATTCCATCCTGGAATTATTTGAAAGTCTGTTCTCCGACAATGGTCACCAAGCCCCAGTGTCAACTTCCATTTTGAGGGATTTGCCATTTACCCTTAAGGCAATTTCATTTAGGTCCATCTTATTCAACTGGACTGCAGTCAACTGATACATTGTATGGTCCTCTTCAGAGCTCCTCTCCACTGTGTTCAGTGGCACTGTGGACTGTTGCTGGTTTTTTTGCAATGGCGCGCTTTGCCTAGCGCAACAACGTGCTTGAATGTGACCCCTGCGATCGCATTGTAAACACACGGACTCCTGAACTTGGCAGATCTCTTGGGGATCAGACTCCGATAGCAGTCCACCTCTGACATGGGCTGATGCCCCATCCTTTTCCGGGTCCTTTGACTCCGGTCCAGCCACGAGGGGCCGCGCCTGCTTCTCCATTGTGCCTATTGATCCTGTAACGTACCTCATGGCCATATCGCCCTATACTTGATTGACCTCCAGTCTGGCCAAGCTTTGGAGCTCAGTGGCACCTTTCTCAACATCCTCTATCACCTGAGCTATCTTGGTCGCTGCATCCAATGTTATGGTGCTTTCAACCAGGAGTGTCTCTGGATGTCAGCGTCATGGATCTCACAAACCAGCCAGTCACACAACATGTCACTAAGCACGGTCCTGAACTCATGAACGTTGAGACAAATTCCTCACTCCAGAGTTGAATTTATATCTTTGGAGAATAATCGAGGGCCTTGGGTTCAGTGTTCTGTGACAAATCTAGCTGCCTCATCAAAGATCTTCGAGTTGGGTGCCTCCAGGGTGTGAGTTGCTAATTAAACTATACGTTTGGGACCCGCAAATTGTCATAAGTATCATCATCTACTTGTTCTCACTTGTGATCGAGGTCACTGTAATAAAAATTGCAGAGGTGTTCAATGTACTGTCTCCAATCCTCAGCACCTTGGTCAAATGGGTTCCGTTTGCTGATGATGGGCATTTTCTCTCTCGGTTCAATGTTTCCTGACTCCTGTTGCCGCTTCTTTCCTTTTCCAAGAATTCCTTCCTTCCCTCCTCAATGTGGTGGTTTGAGACAGACTGGAGGATTCCAGTCGTTAACAAAGGGGTTTATTGGTGAAGGACAAAGGCAGCGAGTACAGAACACTGTACAACAGGTCTTTATACCTCAGAGCCCTAAAGGCGTAGGCCCCATCAGCAGAGCCTTGGACACGATGTATAAAAGCTCACCCCGCGTGGGGGTCGAGCAGAGATGTCACGCTGGGACCTGCGTACAGCGCGTATATAGTTTCTTGTTCAATAAACACATTTTCTTTAGCCTCTCTGTGGTTATATTACGTGATTGTAATATGTCGCTACTCTTTGCTTTACTTCCAGAATGGTCTGATGGTTAGATTTCAGTGAAACTACCAATTATCAATTTAAAGCAAATTAGATTTAATGAATAACGAATATAAATACCAATGAATTTGTTTACTCTACAGAACTATAGCTGATCATAGAATCATGTAATTTACAATGCAGAAGGAGGCCATTCGGCCCATCGAGTCTGCACCGGCTCTTGGAAAGAGCGCCCCACATAAGCCCACACCTCCATCCTATCCCCGTAACCCAGTAATCCCACCTAACCTTTTTGACCACTAGGGGCAATTTATCATGGCCAATCCACCGGACCTGCACATCTTTGGACTGCGGGAGGAAACCGGAGCACCCGGAGGAAACCCACGCAGACACGGGGAGAACGTGCAGACTCCGCACAGACAGTGACCCAAGCCGGAATCGAACCTGGGACCCTGGGCTGTGAAGCAAGTGTGCTAACCATTGTACTAAATCAGACGAAGTATTAGCCATGTTTAACTACACGTGCCAACTAAACTATATCTCCCTAACACTCTGCTGTCTTGCCACTCCTGGTTAGAAGAGACCCAAGATCCTCTGAGTTCAGTTTATGTACCTGAATCTAGTGCTGCCATCTAGTGGTTGTCTAACACTATGATGCAGTTGTTAACCCTTCATATACCATCAGATATACAGATCGCTACAGACTCCTCTGTGGACACAATATCGGGTTTGTGCGCTTGCAAACGATTGGCCCTAAGCTGATCACATGATCCATTGAGCCTGTCCCTAAAGAGGCGGCGCTACCACAATTAATTTATTTGTTTAATTTGTACCCACAAAATCATTGATGTTGATTGATCAGTCCGTGCTTACTAATACCCAGCAAGTTACAAACCAGCTTCCTCTTGTCCATTTCCTAATAACTCTGAACAAATTCTACCAGTGGCGTACCGCAGGGATCAGTTCTGGGTCCTCTGCTGTTTGTGATTTTCATTAATGACTTGGATGAGGGAGTTGAAGGGTGGGTCAGTAAATTTGCAGACGATACGAAGATTGGTGGAGTTGTGGATAGTGAGGAGGGCTGTTGTCGGCTGCAAAGAGACATAGATAGGATGCAGAGCTGGGCTGAGAAGTGGCAGATGGAGTTTAACCCTGAAAAGTGTGAGGTTGTCCATTTTGGAAGGACAAATATGAATGCGGAATACAGGGTTAACGGTAGAGTTCTTGGCAATGTGGAGGAGCAGAGAGATCTTGGGGTCTATGTTCATACATCTTTGAAAGTTGCCACTCAAGTGGATAGAGCTGTGAAGAAGGCCTATGGTGTGCTTGCGTTCATTAACAGAGGGATTGAATTTAAGAGCCGTGAGGTGATGATGCAGCTGTACAAAACTTTGGTAAGGCCACATTTGGAGTACTGTGTACAGTTCTGGTCGCCTCATTTTAGGAAGGATGTGGAAGCTTTGGAAAAGGTGCAAAGAAGATTTACCAGGATGGAGAGTAGGTCTTACGAGGAAAGGTTGAGGGTGCTAGGCCTTTTCTCATTAGAACGAAGAAGGATGAGGGGCGACTTGATAGAGGTTTATAAGATGATCAGGGGAATAGATAGAGTAGACAGTCAGAGACTTTTTCCCCGGGTGGAACAAACCATTACAAGGGGACATAAATTTAAGGTGAAAGGTGGAAGATATAGGAGGGATATCAGAGGTAGGTTCTTTACCCAGAGAGTAGTGGGGGCACTGCCTGTGGAAGTAGTTGAGTCGGAAACATTAGGGACTTTCAAGCAGCTATTGGATAGGTACATGGATTACGGTAAAATTATATAGTGTAGATTTATTTGTTCTTAAGGGCAGCACGGTAGCATTGTGGATAGCACAATTGCTTCACAGCTCCAGGGTCCCAGGTTCGATTCCGGCTTGGGTCACTGTCTGTGCGGAGTCTGCATGTCCTCCCCGTGTCTGCGTGGGTTTCCTCCGGGTGCTCCGATTTCCTCCCACAGTCCAAAGATGTGCAGGTTAGGTGAATTGGCCAATGATAAATTGCCCTTAATGTCCAAAATTGCCCTTGGTGTTGGGTGGAGGTGTTGAGTTTGGGTAGGGTGCTCTTTCCAGGAGCCGGTGCAGACTCAAAGGGCCGAATGGCCTCCTTCTGCACTGTAAATTCAATGATAATCTATGATTAATCTAGGACAAAGGTTCGGCACAACATCGTGGGCCGAAGGGCCTGTTCTGTGCTGTATTTTCTATGTTCTATGTTCTATGTTCTACAGTTCAAACAGAGACCGAATGAGAACATTCTCACTGTTAACTATGTTTAAATCGGGCAGCACGGTGGTACAGTGGGTTAGCCCTGATGCCTCACGGTGCCGAGGTCCCAGGTTCGATCCCGGCTCTGGGACACTGTCCCTGTGGAGTTTGCACATTCTCCCCGTGTCTGCGTGGGTTTCGCCCCCACAACCCAAAGATGTGCAGGGTAGGTGGATTGGCCACGCTAAATTGCCCCTTCATTGGAAAAAATGAATTGGGCACTCTAAATTTATTTTTTTAAAACTATGTTTAAATCAAATGAATGGGTTAACAACGCACAATTACTGACAAGGAGCAGGGTCAGAGGCATCAAATACCAATAAAACTCCCACTTTCTAAAGGTACAAATGTGAAGAGAACGGGGGGGTGGGATTCTCCGACCCCCACGCCGGGTCGGAAAATCGCCGGGGGCTGGCGTGAATCCCGCCCCCGCCGTGTCCCGAAGTCTCCGCCACCAGAGATTCGGCGTGGGCGGGAATCGCGCCGGTTGGAGGGCCCACCCCCGCCGATTCTCCGGCCCGCGATGGCCCGAAGTCCCGCCGCTGTCAGCCCTCTCCCGCCGGCGTGGATGAAACCACCTTTTGAACAGCGGGACAAGGCAGCGTGGGCGGGTTCCGGGGTCCTGGGGGGGGGGGGGGGGCGATCTGGCCCCGGGGGGTGCCCCCACGGTGGCCTGGCCTGCATCGGGGTCCGCCGATCCGCGGGTGGGCCTGTGCCGTGGGGGGACTCTTTTTCTTCCGCCTTCGCCATGGTCTTCACTGTGGCGGAGGCGGAAGAGACCCCCTCCCCTGCGCATGCGTGGGGATGACGTCAGCAGCCGCTGACGCTCCCGCGCTTGCGTCGCCCGGCGAAGACCTTTCGCCGCCGGCTGGCGTGGCGCCAAAGGCCTTTCCCGCCAGCCGGAGGAGCGCAAACCGCTCCGGCGCGGGGCTAGCCCCTCAAGGTGAGGGCTTGGCCCCTAAAGGTGCAGAGAAATCCGCGCCTTTGGGGCAGCCCGACGCCGGAGTGGTTCCCGCCATTCCATCCCGCCGGGACCCCCCGCCCCGCCGGGTAGGGGAGAATCCCGCCCCCGATGTTTGCCATTTAACCGCACTCACTCAATGCCCTACCCAAACTGGATGTGCTGTCACTTCAACACATTAACTCTGAGGAATGTTCACTGCCACAAGTGGGTTCCCGACTCTCGGTTTGACTAACCAAGGGTTGTCTGCTGTCGTGGGGGAGGGGCAGGGGACCCTGCATGAGGTGTTTGTACCAGAATGCCGCCTCCGCGACAGTACCCGACGAGGCACGGTTAACACAGATCGCAGCGTTAACGCACAGTCATCTCGCGGTCAGAGGATTGTTAGTTCGAGTTCCCACTCCAGGGAATTTAATATAGACCAGACTGACACTCCAGTGCAATAGTGAGGGACGTGTTGTCTTTTTCTTGAGATATTAAACTGAGGCCCTGTTTCCTCTCCCCCTGTCTCTCTCCACCCCCCCCCACCCCCCCCCCCCCACCTTGCACACTCACTCACGTACATTCCCCCACACCCACAATCAGCTGGTGTTTGGATACCTCAACCTACTTCATTCCTCTGCTCCACCTTGCAGTCTGCAAAGAATTAATGAAACTTTCTGCATTTTGCTGTACGGTTCAGTTGGAAATCAAACACCTCAAACCTTACACCACGGGAATGCAACATGGCAAGTGGTACAAGTTGTGTGTGTGTGGGGGGGGGGGGGGGGCGCGGCGGGGGCTGGGAGTCTGTGAAACCTTCCCCAGCTCCCAGTGACTGCACTCACACACATTGCCTGCCTCTTCCTCACTGGGTCTCAGAAGCTGTCAGGAGTTTAATCTACCCCAGACCTCAGGTGAAGCAGGAGCGGATAGGCAACAGTAACAACCTCCAACGCCAGTGATTTGATCAAAAGTGACAACTTTCAGAAAGCTGTGGGCTCTCTGCTCTCCCCGGAGGTCATCTTTGCCGTTTTGGTCAGTTGACACAGAATGGAAACATTTGCGTTGCGTGACAAGGTGGAAATTCCGTGCTTCATTTGTGAAATCCAATAAACTCTGTCGGATACAACTGTTCCGCGGATCTCCCGTTTCCATCTGAAGGGTGCAAAAGTTTGCTCCTTCCTCAGGCGCGTTCCCAAACTGCCCGCTCTTCATTTCTTCCATTCTCAGCTGTCACCAAAGGAAAGGAAGGCACCACTTTGTAATCAGCAAGGCTCCCCCAGCCAGAGTGCTGTGGGGTGAAGTCTCAGAGAGACTCTGGCTGATGTGCCTGGGCTTCACCAGGGGAGACCCACTGGGAAGGATCTGAGACTGAACCCAACTGTGATTGTAGCTGCCCAGGCCCAGGGCCATTGTCACACAGTCTAACTGAGAGATTACTGAGAGATTAATGGCGCAGTGGGTTAGCCCTGTTGCCTCACAGCGCCGAGGTCCCGGGTTCGAATCCCAGCCTGGGTCACTATCTGTGTGGAGTTTGCACATTCTCCCCATGTCTGCATGGGTTTCGCCCCCACAACCCAAAGATGTGCAGGGTAGGTGGATTGGCCACCCTAAATTGCCCCTTAATTGGAAACAAAAGAATTGGGTACTCTAAACTTTACTTAATTGAGGCATACAAGATGATCAGAGGATTGGATAGGGTGGACAGCGAGAGCCTCTTTCCTCGGATGGTGATGGCTAGCACGAGGGGACATAGTGTTAAATTGAGGGGTGATAGATATTAGACAGATGTCAGAGGTAGGTTCTTTACTCAGAGAGTAGTAAGGGCGTGGAATGCCCTGCCTGCAACAGTAGTGGACTCGCCAACATTAAGGGCATTCAAATGGTCATTGGATAGACATATGGACGATAAGGGAATAGTGTAGATGGGCTTTAGAGTGGTTTCACAGGTCGGTGCAACATCGAGGGCCGAAGGGCCTGTACTGCGCTGTTATGTTCTATGTTCTATTACTGGTTCTGGCAGCAACATTTCAACTGCGTTGATCCAGCTCCTACTCATCACAAGACTGTCTGTCTAATTCACCCAGGCCGGCTTCTCGATGATGCCAAATGCACTTGCTATTTAAACAAACCTTCAGAGAAAAATAACAGATAGGTAGAAGTAACGAGTGGGTTGAGGTTAATCATTGTTATTCAGATTTATTTTTAAAACACTGTTGCTCGTTCTGATCCTTTCTGACAGTTTTGAAAAGCCCACTTTCACTCACAAGAGCCTTTCTTAAGATCCCAATTTTCCAACCTCTCGGTGCTAAAGTTTCACATTTGTGTGGGGCCGGTCTCCTCCAGCAAGCAGGTCGCTCTCACCCCAAGCCCAGCAGTTCTCCTTCACAATCCATTTGTTACAGATCCCATGGAACAGAGTTTTAAATGATTCCCAAATTCCCTGTAGCAATTGGAGAAGGCAGCATTAACACACCGAGTTAGTCATGTGTGGTTTGAAACAGGTTTGGGGATGAATCAAAGTCAGATGTTGTGAAACCAGATCATAAAATCAGGCAGCATCAGGGGCTGGGAGGCGATTGGAGAGAAACCTCCAGCACTTGATTAGCCCGCTTAAATCAGAGTCCTGACATTAATAGGACTCCAATACAATTGGATTCAGGAAGCATGGATTGTGGGTCCGATCCCGAGCACTTTTCCACGTTCCTATTCCTTAACCCAAGTCTTACTCAGACAGTGCAACTATTCCATTTCACTTACTCCTGTTAGTGGTCCTCGGAGTGAACTTGCGAAGGGGCCAAGATTCTTGATTGGACTGCATCAATAGTGTCCAATCACATCAATCTGAGATTGGGTATCAGAAACAGACACTGGTATTTAATCTGCTGGACCTGGGTTTCTCAAACATTTTTGCCTGGGACCCATTTTTATCAACCGGCCATCCTTCGCTACCCACACCAACCGACCTTCGCGACCCACGCCAACCGACCTTCGCGACCCACGCCAACCGACCTTCGCGACCCACACCAACCGACCTTCGCGACCCACGCCAACCGACCTTCGTGACCCACG
The DNA here is from genome assembly GCF_047496885.1 of Scyliorhinus torazame. Taxonomy (NCBI): domain Eukaryota; kingdom Metazoa; phylum Chordata; class Chondrichthyes; order Carcharhiniformes; family Scyliorhinidae; genus Scyliorhinus; species Scyliorhinus torazame. The sequence goes on from NC_092717.1 coordinate 6,902,152, forward strand.
CCAACCGACCTTTGCAACCAACGCCAACCGACCTTCGCTACCCACACCAACCGACCTTTGCTACCCACACCAACTGACCTTCGCGACCCACGCCAACCGACCTTTGCGACCAACGCCAACCGACCTTCGCTACCCACACCAACCGACCTTCGCTACCCACACCAACCGACCTTCGCTACCCACACCAACCGACCTTCGCTACCCACACCAACCGACCTTTGCTACCCACACTAACCGACCTTCACGACCCACGCCAACTGACCTTCATGACCCATACCAGCCGACCTTCCGACCCACTCTGACCGACCTTCGCGACCCATACCAGCCGACCTTCGTGACCCACACTGACCGACCTTCACGACCCATACCAGCCGACCTTCCGACCCACGCTGACCGACCTTCGCGACCCATACCAGCCGACCTTCCGACCCACGCTGACCGACCTTCGCGACCCATACCAGCCGACCTTCCGACCCACACTAGCCGACCTTCGTGACCCATTCCAGCCGACCTTCCGACCCACACTAGCCGACCTTCGTGACCCACACTGACCGACCTTCGCGACCCACACTAGCCGACCTTCCGACCCACGCTGACCGACCTTCGCGACCCATTCCAGCCGACCTTCCGACCCACGCTGACCGACCTTCGCGACCCATTCCAGCCGACCTTCGCGACCCATTCCAGCCGACCTTCGTGACCCACACTGACCGACCTTCGCGACCCATTCCAGCCGACCTTCGCGACCCACACTGACCGACCTTCGCGACCCATTCCAGCCGACCTTCGTGACCCACACTGACCGACCTTCACGACCGATACCAGCCGACCTTCGCGACCCACACTGACTGTCCTTCACGACCCATACCAGCTGACCTTTCGATGCACGCTGACCGACCTTCGCGACCCATTCCAGCCGACCTTCGCGACCCACACTGACCGACCTTCGCGACCCATTCCAGCCGACCTTCGCGACCCACACTAGCTGACCTTCGCGACCCACACTGACCGACCTTCACGACCGATACCAGCTGACCTTCGCGACCCACACTGACCGTCCTTCACGACCCATACCAGCTGACCTTTCGACGCACGCTGACCGACTTTCGCGACCCATTCCAGCCGACCTTCGCGACCCATTCCAGCCAACCTTCGTGACCCACACTGACCGACCTTCGCGACCCATTCCAGCCGACCTTCGCGACCCACACAAGCTGACCTTCGCGACCCACACTGACCGACCTTCACGACCGATACCAGCCGACCTTCGCGACCCACACTGACCGTCCTTCACGACCCATACCAGCTGACCTTTCGACGCACGCTGACCGACCTTCGCGACCCATTCCAGCCGACCTTCGCGACCCACACTGACCGATCTTCATGACCCACACTAACCAACCTTCACGACCCATACCAGCTGACCTTCGCGACCCACGCCGGCCGACCTTCGCGACCCACAATAACCGACCTTCACGACCCACGCCGGCCGACCTTCGCGACCCACAATAACCGACCTTCGCGACCCATGCCGGCCGACCTTCGCGACCCACAATAACCGACCTTCACGACCCACACTAACCAACCTTCACGACCGATACCAGCCGACCTTCGCGACCCACACTAACCGACCTTCGCGACCCACGCCGGCCGACCTTCGCGACCCACACTAACCGACCTTCGCGACCCACGCCAGCTGACCTTCGTGACCCACACTAACCGACCTTCACGACCCATTCCAGCCGACCTTCGTGACCCACACTGACCGACCTTCGCGACCCATTCCAGCCGACCTTCGCGACCCACACAAGCTGACCTTCGCGACCCACACTGACCGACCTTCACGACCGATACCAGCCGACCTTCGCGACCCACACTGACCGTCCTTCACGACCCATACCAGCTGACCTTTCGACGCACGCTGACCGACCTTCGCGACCCATTCCAGCCGACCTTCGCGACCCACACTGACCGATCTTCATGACCCACACTAACCAACCTTCACGACCCATACCAGCTGACCTTCGCGACCCACGCCGGCCGACCTTCGCGACCCACAATAACCGACCTTCACGACCCACGCTGGCCGACCTTCGCGACCCACAATAACCGACCTTCGCGACCCATGCCGGCCGACCTTCGCGACCCACAATAACCGACCTTCACGACCCACACTAACCAACCTTCACGACCGATACCAGCCGACCTACGCGACCCACACTAACCGACCTTCGCGACCCACGCCGGCCGACCTTCGCGACCCACACTAACCGACCTTCGCGACCCACGCCAGCTGACCTTCGTGACCCACACTAACCGACCTTCACGACCGATACCAGCCGACCTTCGTGACCCACACTAACCGACCTTCGCGACCGATACCAGCCGACCTTCGCGACCCACGCCGGCCGACCTTCGCGACCCACACTAACCAACCTTCACGACTGATGCCAGCCGACCTTCGCGACCCACACTAACCAACCTTCGCGACCCACGCCGGCCGACCTTCGCGACCCACACTAACCAACCTTCACGATCGATACCAGCCGACCTTCGCGACCCACGCCGGCCGACCTTCGCGACCCACGCCAGCTGACCTTCGCGACCCACAATAACCAACCTTCACGACTGATGCCAGCCGACCTTCGCGACCCACGCCAGCCGACCTTCGCGACCCACAATAACCGACCTTCACGACCGATACCAGCCGACTTTCGCGACCCACGCCGGCCGACCTTCGCGACCCACAATAACCGACCTTCACGACCGATACCAGCCGACCTTCGCGACCCACGCCAGCTGACCTTCGCGACCCACAATAACCGACCTTCACGACTGATACCAGCCGACCTTCGCGACCCACGCCAGCCGACCTTCGCGACCCACAATAACCGACCTTCACGACCGATACCAGCCGACCTTCGCGACCCACAATAACCGACCTTCACGACCGATACCAGCCGACCTTCGCGACCCACGCCAGCCGACCTTCGCGACCCACAATAACCGACCTTCACGACCGATACCAGCCGACCTTCGCGACCCACGCCAGCTGACCTTCGCGACCCACGCCGGCCGACCTTCGCGATCTACTCCAGCCAACTTTCGCGACCCACGCTGACCGACCTTTGCGACCCATGCCAGCCAAACTTCACGACCCACACCAGCCAAACGGCGTAACCCTGAGTTTGAAAACCCCCTGACTATACCATCCATTCAAACCCTCAGCTTCCTGTGTGTTTGCAACTGTGAAAATCTAATATATATTAAATTGCAGCACACATTTCATTGGCAACTCAAAAGTGCTCGAGTGCCTATTTGCGCTATAATTGGCACATTAGTGCTGATGTATGAGCTGTGTCTCTGTGGATCGCACCCTCAGTTCTGCATCAGAAGGGGGTGGGTTAAAATCCCAGTACAGGGATTTGGGAACAAAATCTATGTTGGGGCTGAAGGGCCTCTGTACTGTCAGAGGTGTCGTCTCTTGTAGGAAATGTCAAACACAGTCAAAGAGCGGGCATAAGAGACCCTAAACCACTATTTCAAAGGAGAACAGGGAAGTTTTCCAGCGTCCTGGCCATTATTTACACCTCAACCAATATCCCTAAAAACAGATTATCAGGACATTTTACCCAGGGTTTGTGGGAGCTTGCTGTGAGAATTAGCTGCTCCCTGCATTACACTTCAAAAGTACATGACTGGCTGTAAAGATTTTTGAGGTGGTGCTAAGGTTGTGAAAGGTGCTATAGAAATGCAAGTCCTTCTTTCTTTGTCCAGTCCTTCCAACTGTTTTTACCGACACAGACAGAGGCTGTCGCGGCCAACGTTCACAGCACTAACATTCCATTCGGCCTTTCACTGCGATTTGATTCATTTCTGCATCGCTCGCTACACCCAGGGGACTGTGGAAATGGGTGGGATTTGGAGATTCTCCGAGGTCCCGGCCAGACAGTGTAAAACGATGGAAAATAAATCCTGCATTTGTGTTTTGTTGTTATTGTGGAAATTAGGTAATGGGCCAAGGGGTCAGGGCAGAATACCACCAAGATTCAGGGAGAGAAATAGACAAGGTGAGATAAACTGATGTAATGGGTGAAAGTTAGATTTTAAGACATCATGTTGAATAGTGGTAATTACCCTGAAATCTAGATCAATGAAATCTAGGGGGGGTATATGGTGGGTTTCCCAGGAATCTGCTGCCCTTGCCCTTCTATATGGCAGCAGTTGCAGGTTTGGAAGGTTTTGTTGAAGGGGGCTTGGTGAGTTACTAGTCCAATCTCTGCGGATCTGTCAGCCCGAATAGGCACAGTCCCGTATCCATTTTCACTGAAATGCAGGAAGATTAGAAACTGACCATCGTCTAATCACACCCCCACCCAACCCTATGTGTCAGTTCACAGAATGATACAATGCAGAAGGAGGCCATTTGGCCCATCGTGCGTGGGCCAGTTCTCTGAAAGAGCTATTTAATTGCTCCTATTACCCTGCTTGTTCCCCACAGTTTTCCTTTACAAATGTATCCAATTCCTTCTGAAATCCATCATTGAACGTGCTCCGACCATTCATTCCTGGTCAGAGCAACTTGCTGTGTGAAAATGAAATTCTTTTCCTTTGTCATCTATTTATTTTGCATCCCTCACCTTCAGAGGGAACAGTTTGGCTCCACTTGCCGCATCACTTTGTGTTCCTCTGTTAAATCTCCCCTCTTAACCTTCTCGACTCTGAGAACAGTGCCAGCTTCTTCGCTCTCTCCACATTAACTGGGCCATTCCAGTAAAACCTCCACAACCGCTGCCAAGGCCTTGACACCCTCCCGAAAGTGTGGTGCCCAGAACGTATGTTTTATTCTTTCTCAGCATGTGGGTGTCTCTGGCTCGGTCACCATCTGTTGCCCATCACTAATCACCCTCGAGAAGGTGGGGGTGAGCCGCCTTCTCGAACCGCTGCAGTCCCTGTGGTGTAGGGACAGGATTGACTAGGTCTGCAGAATTGAACACAATTATCCAACTGAAGCCTAAGCAATGCTTTATGGAAGTTTGGCACGACTTGCTTGTTTTTGTGTTCAACGTCCTCATTTAAAAAGCAACCATCTATTTTAACCACCTTAGTAACTTACCCTACCATCTTCAAGGATTTGCAAATAAGCACTACCCTCCTGGTCCTTCAGGAGGTCTTGTGGTGCAAGACCTTGTGGTCTTGTGGTCTCTCTTCCTCTGAGCCAGAAGCGTCGGGGTTTGATGGTCAAGGATGGTGCGTTCATAATTCGGCCAAATAGTGTCAACGTGCAAATCCTTCCAAACAGACCAATGGCTGGCAGTACGAGTGGGAGAGACTCCTGGTCAGCCACGCTAGATGTGGAGTGGCCCCCCTCAAGCCCTAAGTGCCTATTGGCCTGTTCAGGGAATTACTAGCTATGGAAACAGACAGATGTCTACCAGAGTGCATCACTCGATGTGGAAGAGAATCGGAATCATGGTCCCTTTGCTGTTGCAAATTCCCCCCCCCCCCCCTCAAATTAGCACCATTTATGTTAGACTGCCACTCAATGTTATTCCTCCAAAGGTTCATCACTCCACTCTTCTCCACATTAGCTTGTGTCTGCCCACTGCTCCCATGAGGATGGCTTTCATCCTGATTGGTGGGAGAGAGCAGGATGATAGCGTGATGAAATCCGAGCTGTGTGCCTCACCAGTCCTAACCAAGCAGTGTCCTTTGACCTTAATAGTACCCAGTGCAATGTGAAGGCAGCATTGGGTAGGGTCAGTCACCAATCGGGAGGCGATGCCGATAATATTTTGAAACAGCCGTTCCCCATCCGCAGATAAGCGAGAAGGGAGAAAATATTGTGTCGAATGTTCAAAAATCCCCCAGAATTATGGTGAGTGAGCTTGCACTTTGGAACAGTTACAGAATGGGAAAAAAACATGTTTTGTTAAATGGTCATGTCTGTGAATCACACCACAAGAGACATTGACATTTAAACAATCGCCTGAGACTGAGTTCAAGCATGGCCTCTCCAGAAGCCCCCACAGGAGAGCCAACTCCAGATTCAGTGCGAGGATAGTCCACAAACCCCATTAACCCTTCCATCCCAACAAATGCCCAGTAACAGACAGTCCCATCAAACCATCTTACATAGCTTAGCCACAGCATCGGGGCAATGGGTCAAACAATCAACACCTGCTCAGGTTACCCCGGGGGCAGTTAGCACACAATGCAAGACAAAACCAAGTCAAGATTGGGTGTGCAGATAAGCCAACCTAGCAACTAGAATATGGGTGGAAGACGACAAGAATTCAGGTTTTGTTTTTGAGAAAAGAAGGGGCGCAATCCAGTTCCAGCAGCGCTGGACGATTCAAGCTTAGCTGCCCAGGTACATCGAGGTCCGGCCTGGGACACAAGGAGCTGACATCAGCAACGGAAACCTTAACAGAGAAACACCGATGGAAGACACCCCAACTGACCTGGAACGCAGTCGAGGGCTTCAACAACGTCCGGGGTACGGTACCTCCAACCAGCAAAGCCAAGGGGGAACCAAAACCCCATTTTGGAAGCATCTGACAGATCACAGTGGTGGGCATAGATCCTGCCACACCAAACCCCAACTAGTCAGTCAGGAGAGCGAGGTGGGAGGTTGGTGTTGTTGTTTTTTTCCTCTTCTGCTTATGGTATATTGTATTTTCATCTTTCCTTCTTCCTCCCTCATCCAGTTTGTATTATTGTGGTGTACATTTGGTGATATCAGTGTGGTGTAAGTTTGGTGATATCAGTGCGGTGTACATTTGATGATATCAGTGTGATGTAAGTTTGGTGATATCAGTGCGGTGTACATTTGGTGATATCAGTGTGGTGTAAGTTTGGTGATATCAGTGCGGTGTACATTTGGTGATATCAGTGTGGTGTACATTTGGTGATATCAGTGTGGTGTAAGTTTGGTGATATCAGTGCGGTGTACATTTGATGATATCAGTGTGGTGTAAGTTTGGTGATATCAGTGTGGTGTAAGTTTAATGATATCAGTGTGGTGTAAGTTTAGTGATATCAGTGTGGTGTAAGTTTGGTGATATCAGTGTGGTGTAAGTTTGGTGATATCAGTGTGGTGTAAGTTTGGTGATATCAGTGTGGTGTAAGTTTGGTGATATCAGTGTGGTGTAAGTTTGGTGATATCAGTGTGGTGTAAGTTTGGTGATATCAGTGTGGTGTAAGTTTAGTGATATCAGTGTGGTGTAAGTTTGGTGATATCAGTGTGGTGTAAGTTTGGTGATATCAGTGTGGTGTAAGTTTGGTGATATCAGTGTGGTGTACATTTGGTGATATCAGTGTGGTGTAAGTTTGGTGATATCAGTGTGGTGTACGTTTGGTGATATCAGTGTGGTGTAAGTTTAATGATATCAGTGTGGTGTAAGTTTGGTGATATCAGTGTGGTGTACGTTTGGTGATATCAGTGTGGTGTAAGTTTGGTGATATCAGTGTGGTGTACGTTTGGTGATATCAGTGCGGTGTAAGTTTGGTGATATCAGTGCGGTGTAAGTTTGGTGATATCAGTGTGGTGTAAGTTTGGTGATATCAGTGTGGTGTAAGTTTGGTGATATCAGTGTGGTGTAAGTTTGGTGATATCAGTGTGGTGTAAGTTTGGTGATATCAGTGCGGTGTAAGTTTGGTGATATCAGTGAGGTGTAAGTTTGGCGATATCAGTGCGGTGTAAGTTTGGTGATATCAGTGTGGTGTAAGTTTGGTGATATCAGTGCGGTGTAAGTTTGGTGATATCAGTGCGGTGTAAGTTTGGTGATATCAGTGCGGTGTAAGTTTGGTGATATCAGTGTGGTGTAAGTTTGGTGATATCAGTGTGATGTAAGTTTGGTGATATCAGTGCGGTGCAAGTTTGGTGATATCAGTGCGGTGTTAGTTTGGTGATATCAGTGTGGTGTAAGTTTAGTGATATCAGTGTGGTGTAAGTTTGGTGATATCAGTGTGGTGTAAGTTTGGTGATATCAGTGTGGTGTAAGTTTGGTGATATCAGTGTGGTGTAAGTTTGGTGATATCAGTGTGATGTACGTTTGGTGATATCAGTGCGGTGTACGTTTGGTGATATCAGTGCGGTGTAAGTTTGGTGATATCAGTGTGGTGTAAGTTTGGTGATATCAGTGTGGTGTAAATTTGGTGATATCAGTGTGGTGTAAGTTTGGTGATATCAGTGTGGTGTACGTTTGGTGATATCAGTGAGGTGTAAGTTCGGTGGTATCAGTGTGGTGTAAGTTTGGTGATATCAGTGTGGTGTAAGTTTGGTGATATCAGTGTGGTGTAAGTTTGGTGATATCAGTGTGGTGTAAGTTTGGTGATATCAGTGTGGTGTAAGTTTGGTGATATCAGTGCGGTGGACATTTGGTGATATCAGTGCGGTGTAAGTTTGGTGATATCAGTGTGGTGTAAGTTTGGTGATATCAGTGTGATGTAAGTTTGGTGATATCAGTGCGGTGTAAGTTTGGTGATATCAGTGCGGTGTAAGTTTGGTGATATCAGTGTGGTTTAAGTTTAGTGATATCAGTGTGGTGTAGGTTTGGTGATATCAGTGTGGTGTAAGTTTGGTGATATCAGTGTGGTGTAAGTTTGGTGATACCAGTGTGGTGTAAGTTTGGTGATATCAGTGTGGTATAAGTTTGGTGATATCAGTGTGGTGTAAGTTTGGTGATATCAGTGTGGTATAAGTTTGGTGATATCAGTGTGATGTACGTTTGGTGATATCAGTGTGGTGTAAGTTTGGTGATATCAGTGTGGTGTAAGTTTGGTGATACCAGTGTGGTGTAAGTTTGGTGATACCAGTGTGGTGTACGTTTGGTGATATCAGTGTGGTATAAGTTTGGTGATATCAGTGTGGTGTAAGTTTGGTGATATCAGTGTGGTATAAGTTTGGTGATATCAGTGTGATGTACGTTTGGTGATATCAGTGTGGTGTAAGTTTGGTGATATCAGTGTGGTGTAAGTTTGGTGATATCAGTGTGGTGTAAGTTTGGTGATACCAGTGTGGTGTAAGTTTGGTGATATCAGTGTGGTGTAAGTTTGGTGATATCAGTGCGGTGTAAGTTTGGTGATATCAGTGTGGTGTAAGTTTGGTGATATCAGTGTGGTGTAAGTTTGGTGATATCAGTGTGGTGTACGTTTGGTGATATCAGTGAGGTGTAAGTTCGGTGATATCAGTGTGGTGTAAGTTTGGTGATATCAGTGTGGTGTAAGTTTGGTGATATCAGTGTGGTGTAAGTTTGGTGATATCAGTGTGGTATAAGTTTGGTGATATCAGTGTGGTCTAAGTTTGGTCATATCAGTGTGGTGTAAGTTTGGTGATATCAGTGTGGTGTAAGTTTGGTGATATCAGTGTGGTGTAAGTTTGGTGATATCAGTGTGGTGTAAGTTTGGTGATATCAGTGTGGTATAAGTTTGGTGATATCAGTGCGGTGTAAGTTTGGTGATATCAGTGCGGTGTAAGTTTGGTGATATCAGTGTGGTGTAAGTTTGGTGATATCAGTGTGGTGTAAGTTTGGTGATATCAGTGCGGTGTAAGTTTGGTGATATCAGTGCGGTGTAAGTTTGGTGATATCAGTGTGGTGTAAGTTTGGTGATATCAGTGTGGTGTAAGTTTGGTGATATCAGTGTGGTGTAAGTTTGGTGATATCAGTGTGGTGTAAGTTTGGTGATATCAGTGTGGTGTACGTTTGGTGATATCAGTGTGGTGTACGTTTGGTGATATCAGTGTGGTGTAAGTTTGGTGATATCAGTGTGGTGTAAGTTTGGTGATATCAGTGTGGTGTAAGTTTGGTGATATCAGTGTGGTGTAAGTTTGGTGATATCAGTGCGGTGTAAGTTTGGTGATATCAGTGTGGTGTACGTTTGGTGATATCAGTGTGGTGTAAGTTTGGTGATATCAGTGCGGTGTAAGTTTGGTGATATCAGTGTGGTGTACGTTTGGTGATATCAGTGCGGTGTAAGTTTGGTGATATCAGTGTGGTGTAAGTTTGGTTATATCAGCTTGTTTGAAATGAACCCTGAGCGGGATTCTCCATTCCCCGACACTGATATTGGAATCGGCGATTGGGCGGAGGATCCTTCCGATGCCCAAATCGGGGGCGGCGCCAGTTGGATGCCGGTTTTCGATTCTCTGCCCCCTCTGAAATGGTGTCATCACGTCACGTACCGCACACCGTTGGAACAGCATTGGCGTGTCACCTGAAGGCCCTTCCCTGGTGCTCCTCCCCCGATGGGCCGAGTTCCCGACCGCACGGGGAACGTGTGGTCTCAGCAGTCAGGAACCCGGCATGACGGCTGCGGACTGTGTCCGGCGTTGCCACAGTCAGCCGGGTGCTGTGCTGCTGGCCGGGGGGGGGGGGGTGGGGGCCTTCCAAGAGGGCTTGGGGGACTGGTAGGGGGTGTCTAGGTGGTGGCTATGGGTTATCCTGTGGGGCCGTATTTAGCAGGTCGGTTCCGCGCACGACGGTGCAACCGCTGCAGGTCATCGCCATGAGCTTGTGCGGCCACGGACCCGCCCATTCACCAGCGGTTTTTAGCACAGGAGCCGGGGGTTTTACCCAATGCCGCTGCTAGCCCCTCACCGATCCCGGAATCGGTAAGGGTTCGGTGCCGATTGTGACGTCGTAAAACGCCACAGTTCCCACGCCGGAGCCGGCACTTAGCCGCAGAAATGGAGAATCCAGCTCCCTATTTTCTGACCTTGCATCCGATGCCTTGCCTGCCTTTTTACTCACACTCTGCTAATAGGTCCCGAGTACTGAACCAGGGGTAGGAGCACCTCAAAAAGCTCAGGGTGTCCCACGGGCTAGGAATTAGCCGTGGGAAGGCAGTCTCTCGTAGCAGAACCCCCCCCCCTACAGTTGTGATGGTCTGTAATTCTTCTGGCCAAGAAAACACTCGTCCCCGAAGAGGTTATTGTTTGTGAAGAGCACATGCAGAGAGCTGGCACTGTCAATCTTCTCGGAGCAGTCTGCAATATCTCAATCCATCATAAAGACAACTTGCAGTGACACAAGGCCGGTGGTGACAGAATTGTTTACCGTCTGTCAGTGAAGGCACACTTGTGCAGTGTCAAATAGCTCAAACTACGAGTCATCTTACACTAAGGAATTTTGTTTGCTGACTTCACTGGTATGTGTATTTTAGGTTGTTAATCGGGCCAAGCCATTTTGCTGTGCAGAGACTGTACATTACAAAGCACACCAGCCAATCCAGCCTGTCCCATGCCACTCTGATGCCTCAAGCATCCCAATATAGTTGCTCCCTGATTGCCCCCAGCATCTTCCAAAACCATGACCGCTACCACCTAGAAGGACAAGGGCAGCAGGCACATGGGACCACAGCCACATGCAATTGCCCCTCCATCCTGACTTGGAAATATGTTGGCTGTTCCTTCACAAAATCCTGGAGCTCCCTTCCTGAGAGCACAGTGGGTGTACGTACACTACAGAGATTGCAGCGGCTCACCGCTACCGTCTCAAGGGCAATGAGGGATGGGCAATAAATACTGGCCTAGCCATTGAAGCCCACATCCCATAAACAAATTTTTGAAATGTTGAAAATCTACCCCAACATCTGGTGTCAAGAAGTGGCTCACATCTATAAAACCCTAAATACTGAACCGATGGCTTAAGACGCACAAATGCAGAAGAAGAAAAGTCAACCTCTGGCATTGTGCTGTACTACAGCCAAACATCTCACGGCCAAGTCCCATTTAACCTGCCAGTCTTTCCAGCAAAGAGGTTAATGTGTGGGGATTTGTGGACGCAGAGGGGGCGGGGAGGAACACACCTGTGTTCTTCAAGGTTGAAAGAACTGCCCACATGCCCTAAGAAATGAGACAATGCTGGGGTTGAGGATTCGGCTGCTCCTTCGCTCACTGTAAGCGTCCCGTGAAGATTGGCAATTCCTTGCCTGTTCTAAAAGAATGTGTTTATGATTTCACCACCAAGCCAGCAAAGAAATAATGATTACAGTGTGGTTACAGCTTCTCGGAATTTACACCCCCAAAATGAGAAGGAACCAACTATGAGCAGAATGCCCTGGAGGATATTCAAAGGGCTGATGGTAACTAAACTAGTGCCAACTCCAACACAGAGGAATAAAAATAAAAGCTATATTTAGAAAACTTAAGCTCAATCGTTTGATTAACTCGTAGCTAAAGGAAAACCAAATACTTCTCTACAAAGAGTGTGGTTTGGGTCATCAAATGAAAATATTAGGAACAGAAGTGCGGCAGCGTTGCCCTTGACGGGGGTGATCTTTCACGGGTCACGTGACTCCCTCGGGGTCGATTGTGTGGGAATGCATGATCCCTGACCAATGGGGAAAACGCGTGGGACCCTGGGAGCCGGGGTCCGGCCAGTGAGGACCCGGGGGTCAAGGAGTAAAGATGTATGAGATACCTCTGTGCTCGTATATAGTTAGACCTGATTGTTGTTTCCAATAAACCTCTTTGTTATGTAAGACGCCTCCTCAATGATACCTCGAGCTATAACTTTTGTTTTAATAAATTTAGAGTACCCAATTCATATTTTCTAATTAAGGGGCATTTTGGCGTGGCCAATCCACCTACCCGGCACATCTTTTGGGTTGTGGGGGTGAAACCCACGCAAACACGGGGAGAATGTGCAAACTCCACACGGACAGTGACCCAGAGCCGGGATCGAACCTGGGACCTCGGCGCCGTGAGGCAGCAGTGCTAACCACTGCGCCGCCGTGCCGCCCACCTCGAGCTATTACAAGCTATTCAAACTCTCATTCCAGTTCTAACAATCTAGCAGATCATGGATGATCTGTACGTTAGGGTCTATTTATTATCCTTTGTTCCATATCCCTTGACACAAAGAGCCATCAATTTCAGTCTCCAAACTAACCCCCAGCATCCACAGCTTCTTGAGGAGGGTGTCGTGTTGGGTGTTCTGATGTACAAACGATCCAACACGGCTGGAGATGGTGTATGGCTGCTGCTGGAATGAACGGGAACTGTAGTGTCCCCTGTTTTTATAGCGCGTGTGCTCTCACTCGTGATTGGCTGCGATGTTGTGCGTGTGTTGGTTAGTCCTACTGCCTGTCCATCAGTGTGTGTGTGATTGCACCATGATATGCTGATGTAGATATCATGACAGAGGGTGCACCCAAGAGTATCATCTGTGGTTCGGTGGGTAGAATATCTGCTTGTGAGATAGCAGCTCTCACATTTCAGCCCCAATTCAGAGAGCCGTGTCCATAATCCAGCCTGCCCCCCTCAGCTCGGCACGGTAGCACAGTGGTTAGCACTGTTGCTTCACAGCGCCAGGGTCCCAGGTTCGATTCCCATTTGGGTCACTGTCTGCACGTTCTCCCCGTGTCTGCGTGGGTTTCCTCTGGGTGCTCTGGTTTCCTCCCACAAGTCCCGAAAGACGTGCTGTTATGTGAATTTGACATTCTGAATTCTCCCTCACTGTACCTGAACAGGCGCCGGAATGTGGCGACTGGGGGATTTTCACAGTAACTTCATTGCAGTGTTAATGTAAGCCTACTTGTGACAATAATAAAGATTATACAAGTTATACAATGTGGATGTAAAAGATCCCATGCCACTATTTTGAAGAAGAGCAAGGAAAGTTGTCCCTTGTGTCCTTGTCAATATTTATACCTTGCCCAACTCCGCTAAATTGCCTAACATTGCTCTTTGTGGAATCTTGCTGTGCACAAATTGGCTATCGCATTTCCTGCATTCTAACAGTGGCTACAGTTCAAAAGCACAGCATTGGCTGTGAAGCACTTTGGGGCTTCCAGAGGTTGTAAAAGATGCTCTAGAAAGACAAACTCCTTCCCTCTTTCCCAATTAGCACATTGCACAAGCCATTTTCGAGATGGCTCGGAGTTTCAGGAATAGTTCCATTCTACACCATCAAAGACCAGTTGGACCGAATGGCCTGTTTCTGTGTTGGAAATCCTACGTACAAATCCGTTTGACAGGTTTCCCAGGCTGATGAATAGATTTTTTTGCTAATCCTCCATCCCATGAGTTTTGAGTTATGTTGGAAATCTTCAAAGAGTCAGTGTGCAATTTAACAAAACAACTTGTATTGAATGTGAAACAATCAGGCCATTCCTTCTCATTCCAAGACAACTTTACCTTCCGCGATGCTGCCAGGTTAATTAAGGCCCATGTGAGCGACATTTCAAAGCAGGTCCTTATATTGAATTAATAAGCCGGTGGAAAGGTCCTTCTGGGCAAATGATTCAGTAAACAGTGACACTCAATCAGAAACTCATTATTGTTGGCAGTCCTTGACATCTTTATAGAAAACAATCTCCTAATTGCAGATGAAATGTTATAATTACATTGTTCACCTCAAGGAAGAATTTGTTAAGCAGCTTTTGAATTGAGGAGATCAACGTTGAATGTGTCTTTGGTCCCAACTTGCCTGAGCTCTGAAGGGATGACATCCATGTATAATTAGGAGCTGTATTCCCATGTGCAGCTGCAGGGTTCCCAGTATTAACATGAATATTCTGCCTGGTGAAAGCTCAGCACAAAACACTTCAATGGCAGCAGAGCGCAGGGGTTGGTAAAAGGAAGGCCCGCTTGCTAGAGGATCATCTCACCTTCTCAACACACTCTCCCAGTGGGTGTCAGCTGTGGCTAAGTTAGCAGCACTCTTGCCTCTGATAGTTGAGTCTTCAAACCCTGTGCATTCCGGATGCAGTACTGAAGGAGTGCTGCACTGTTGGAGGCGACGCCTGCCAGATGTGATGTTAAACCGAGGCCCGGCCAGCCCCCTCAGACAGACTAAAAAACAACCCACAGAAAATCCCATTTCAAAGTAGACTTGGGGAGTTGTCCCTGAGAGACATTTATCCCTCAACACGTAAAGCAAATGATGCCGCCTTTATTAAAATATTGTTTGCGTATGGGATCTTGCAGTGTGTAAATTGGCTGCTGCATTTAATAATAATCTTTATTATTGTCACAAGTAGGCTTACATTAACACTTCAATGAAGTTACTGTGAAAATCCCCTTATCGCCACGTTCGGGTGCACGGAGGGAGAATTCAGAATGCCCAAATTACCTAACAAGCCGTTAGGGACTTGTGGGAGGAAACCGGAGCACCCAGAAGAAACCCACGCAGACACAAGGAGAACGTGCAGACTCCGCACAGTGACCCAAGCGGGAATCGAACCTGGGACCCCGGCGCTGTGAAGCAACAGTGCTAACCACTGCGCTACCGTGCATTCCCCAATTACAACACTGACTACTTTCAGAAGTATGACATTTTCTGTAAAGTGTTTTGCGTGGGACACCCTGAGGTTGCAAAAGGTGCTGTAGAATTACAAAACCTCTCTTCGTTTCACCATTTCTGTTATCCAATCATATCAATCGTTAGCGTCCAGCCAGCTAACTGGGTAGGAAGCAGACACAGATCCAGGTTAGTGAAAGGTACTTGTGTAAGGATGATAAGTAAAGTTATAAAATAGAGACACGGTTGAAAGGTTTTGAAATTACACTCAGGGAGTGATTTTAATCTTTCCCCTCAAGTGGGAAACTGACATTATCAATCGGAAAGTCTGTTCAATTGAAATCAGTCAAGAATTAAATGGGGATATGAATGGATAAGAAATAGGAACCTGAAATCTAATAGCTGACAAGATAAAGGTTCCTCCTGCTGGCAGACCAGGATTATCTGTCCTGTACTAGAGCACAAACTGTTTGGAGAAATGTCGAAAGACATCATTTAAAACACTTGAGCCATAATCGTCAGTGACGCACTCCCACTTGCCCTTCCTTCGAGGGAAACTGCGATTTACAAACACTTACTCAACATTTTTCTGACATGCGATTTCATTACGCACAGATAAATAAACAAAGAGTCGCTTACTCTCAATATTCTGAACCCCTTACATCCTGGCGAACATTATTCATGGTGAGCACTGTGTAAATTGTTTGAAAGGTACAAGGGGAGACCCCTTAATGAATGAGAATGTTTTAGCTCTCGGTAATATTTCCCACAATGCACCAACTGCATTGACAGCAAGTTCACAATGAAGGAAATTGCAATGTAATTACAGCTTGGAACACTCTTGGTTCTCTGACTATCAAAGTAAGGTTCTCAAACCACACGGTGATGGTGTGTAGTGGTGTTGTCACTTGACTAATAATCCAGAAACCCAGGTTCTGAACTCTGAACCCCAGGCTCATCTTTTTTTCAAATCTGAAATTAAAAGTCTAATGATGACGTAAAACCATTGGCAATTTTTGTAAAAACCCATCAGCTTCACTAATGTCCTTCAGGGAAGGAAATCTGTCCTCTTATCCGGTCCGGCCTACATGTGATTCCTGATCCACAGTAATGTGGTTGATTCTTATTAAGACCATAATACTATCAGACCATAGGACATTGGATCAGAAGTGAGCCATTCAGCCCATCAAGTCTGCTCCATCACGCAATGAGATTGTGACTGATCTGATATAATCCTCAACTCCACTTTCCCACCTTATCTCGGCATGGTGGCTCAGTGGTTAGCACTGCTGCCTCACAGCTCCAGGGTCCCAGGTTCGACTCCAGCTTTGGGTGACCGCGTGGAGTCTGCACGTTCTCCCCGTGTCTGTGGGTGTTTCCTCCGGGTGCTCCGGTTTCCTCCCACAGTCCGAAGGTGTGCAGGTTAGGTGGGTACGCCGTGATAGATTGCCCCTTAGTGTCCAGGGATGCGCAGGTTCGGCGGGGTTACGCGGATGGGGGAGGGGAGTGGGGTTAAGTAGGGTGCTCTTTCGGAGGGTTTGTGCCGACTCGATGGGCCAAATGGCCTCTTTCTGCACTGTAGGGATTCCTTGGGATAACCCTTGATTGAAGCTCTGTCTATCTCAGCCTTGAACATACTTAACGACCCAGCCTCTACAGCGGTAAAGAATTCCTCAGATTCACTCCTCTTTGAGAGAAGAAACTCCACCTTATCTCAATCTTACATGGACAATCTCTGACTCTGAGATTCTGCCCTCTGGTCCTAGACTCTCCCACAACAGGAAAGATCCTCTCAGCATCCACCCTGTCAAGCCCACTGAGAATCGTACATGTCTCAATAAGGTCGCTTCTCATGAAATGGCCGAGCAAGTCACTCAGTTCAAGGGCAACTGAGGATGGGCACTAAGTGCCCAGCCAGCGACTCCCACATCCCATCAATAAAAAAAAACCTGTTTGATTGCTGAGCAACATGAGATGGGTTTGCTGGTACAATGGCTACGTTACAGGATTGGTCAGCAGTGAGTGGAATCCACCTTTGGCACTTTGAGGTTATAAAATTCAGTTTCGAAAGGCTGAAAATATTATCAGTAAATGTCAACATGGTGTAATGGGATTGTTGCTAAAACCTGTCCGGTTCACAGAAATGCCCTCAAGGAGGGACACCAGCCACTCCTGCCTAGGCTAATGTAAGTGTGACATACCCTCAGTGCATCAAGGCCACACCTCATCATCATCATAGAATTTACAGTGCAGAAGGAGGCCATTCGGCCCATCGAGTCTGCACCAGCTCTTGGAAAGAGCACCCTACTTAAGCCCACACCTCCCCCCAATCCCCATAACCCAGTAAACCCACCAACACTAAGGGCAATTTTGGACACTAAGGGCAATTTATCACGGCCAATCCACCTAACCGGCACATCATTGGACTGTGGGAGGAAACCGGAGCACCCGGAGGAAACCCACGCACACACGGGGAGGATGTGCAGACTCCGCACAGACAGTGACCCAAGCCGGAATCGAACCTGGGACCCTGGAGCTGTGAAGCAATGCCTGGAGTATTGCGCACAGTTTTGGTCCCCTTATTTGAGGAAAGATGTAGTGGCATTGGAGGCCGTTCAGAGGAGGTTCATTCAGTTGATTCCAGAGATGAGGGGTTTGTCGGATGAGGAGAGATTGACCAGTTTAGGCCGATACTCTCTGGAGTTTAGAAGAATGGGGGGAGATCAAATTGAGGTTGACAAGATGATAAAAGGTCTGGATAAAGTCGACGTGGAGCGGATGCTTCCGCTTGTGGAACATTCTAGAACGAGGGATACAGTCTCAGGATAAGAGGTAGCAAATTTAAAACAGAGTTGAGGCGAAACTACTTCTCCCAAAGGGTTGTGAATCTGTGGAATTCGCTCCCCCAGAGTGCGGTGGATGCTGGGATTACAGTGAGTAAATTTAAGGAGGAGTTAGACGGATTTTTAATCGGTAATGGGTTGAAGGGTTCTGGAGAACGGGCAGGACGGTGGAGTTGAGGCCAGGGTGGGATCAGCCACGATCACATTGAGGGTGTTAGGCTCGGGAAGCTAAATTGCCGACTCCCGCTCCTCGGTCATGTGTTCGAGGGAGGAGATGCTCTGGCTGATTTCGCAATCCAGCTCTTGGCCTGTAACATTGTAGGTAACGGATGAGGAACATATCGGCCATGATAGAATGGCGGAGCAGACTCGATGGGCCGAACGGCCTAATTCTGCTCCTATACCTTATAAACCTATGATGGGCAATAAATGTAGGAATTGTCAGTGGTAGAAACATGCAGAGAATGGATGACACAAAATACAGGAAAATGGAAGGGATACAAGAGAAGGATACAGTGGGTTCAGACAGTCTCACCATCCTTGAGGTCTACCTTCCCTATCACAACTGCAGAATCCAAGTGCTATAGTCCATAGTCATCCTCCGTCTCACAGCCTCTGTGTACAGAGCTGTGTGATTGTGGACTGTCTGTTTACGGGGGTATCTGAGCAGCAGAGCAGACTGTCTTCCTGTTCTGCAGGGTTGAGCATGCCAGAGAATATGAATAATGGCCACTTTACTAATGTTTATTTGACCGAGAGAAAAAAGTGACAGAAACCAGAGTACAAGTTGTACGTAAACAGAGAGAAAAGTCTCTGCCAAAACCCTTGCTTGTAGTCCATATGTCATGGCATCTAATAGCTGGGTACAATGCACCCACTAAAGACAGATTCAGGGATAGAGTAGGAAGGTGGAGTTTGGATAGAAGATTAGCCATGATTTTACTGAATGACTGGATCGGGTCTGAATGGTCCCCTTCTTCTCCGATTTCCTCCATCTGTGTAACTGACGCTAAGTGGGGAAAGCTCCCGCGGTCTCTGTGATCATTCCCACCAATTTTCCTCACCCAATTGATCCAACAAGCTCACAAACAGGATCAGGAGCATCGATAGAATTCCATTCCGTTGAATGTTAGTTTTGGAGCATTGGTGCGGACTTCCCTGGGAGCAGTTTCCAGTCTGACATCGTAAAACTCTGCTGCAACGGCCCAGGAAAGTCCTGCAGGCTCGGTGAAACACAGGAGACAGATGGGCTCAGATAACCGTCAGAGCTGCTTGCTACACCAGCTGAAGCCACACTCACTACTTGAGTGAACGAATAGTGTTCAAACAAAACTCCCACCACTCAGCACGTATGTTAGTTGGACACCTTAATCACTTTGTAACGTGTTAACCCAAGTCATGTGAGGTCAACTTTCAACAACACCCTCCAAGCCTGACAATTTGGGGAAGAGAGGTGAGTTCTCGCCGATGCCCTGGGCAGAGCTAATCCTTCATCACTAAAAATAGATTAGTTACTCATTTGTCACATAGCTCTTTGTGGGAGCTTGCTGTGCACAAATTGGCTGCTGTGTTTCCTACTTTACAACAGTGACTACACTTTGGATGTGTTTCATTGGCTGTAAAGCACTTTGGGACATCCTGAAGTCACGAAGGGCGCTATATAAATGCAAGGCTTTCTTCAGACTTGCACAACAGAGATAGGAATCATGGCATGGCGTCACACAATTTTGGAGTTTTTTGTGAAGTAGGAAACGCTGCACCGTTACAACTTGAGAGGCCGGTTGATATTTTTTGCAACACTCCCACAGAAAACTATGGTTATTATGAATTGGGACATTATAAGATGTAGAATCTAATCAGGCATCTTCCGGAACCCATAATCTTATCTTCTGACTCAAAATAAATGTTCTGACAAAATAAATTGCGCTATAAAACAAGGGTCTTGAGAGACAAGAATGACATTTGTTTTACAAAATGCATTCAGTCAAACTCCACTCGATAAACCAGCCCAATTGACTACGAACGTGAGGTGACTCCGTGATTTTAACATCATTGCTTTTCACCAATGTTACCCAGGTGCGTGCTAAGTTCCCAGCCCATGAGATGCTCTATTCTTGCTGAATCCTGTCTACCATCTCGTGACAAATCTGGGAAAATTTCTATTCTGGATTGCACATTCCCAATTACTGAGATTCTAAATAGCCACTCTTCCCACTTACTGCCTGTTTGAGGGGGTGAGACCCACGCAGACACGGGAGAATGTGCAAACTCCACTCGGACAGTGACCTGGGGCCGGGATAAACCCAGGTCTTCAGCGCCGTGAGGCAGCAGTGCTAACCACCGTGCCGCCCTATTCAATCCGTCATGGTTTCTTTCCTGCTCAATAAGATCTTAACATCAACCCCAGTTTTCCACCTAATCTCCATATCTCTTGATTCTCATCAAGTCCAAAAATAATTCATTCCTGCCTTGACTAAACTCAGTGACGGAGCATTCACAGCTCCCCGGGCTCGTTAATTCCAAAAATTCTGAATCCTCGGAGCGAAGAAATTTCTCCCCATCTTAGTCCTAACTGATCATCCCTCTTTCTCAGATGAATTCCATGCAGGTGATGGACACAGATTGAAAATGCGGTAACGTGGAACTCTGCAGATAAATGCTTATGAAAAGTGTGTAAAGATTGGCTCCTGTTCTACCCCAACTGGCTTATAAGAACATAAGAACTAGGAGCAGGAGTAGGCCATCTGGCCCCTCGAGCCTGCTCCGCCATTCAATGAGATCATGGCTGATATTTTCGTGGACTCAGCTCCACTTAGCCGCCCGCTCACCATAACCCTCAATTCCTTTACTGTTCAAAAATCTATCTTTGTCTTAAAAACATTCAACGAGGTCGCCTCAACTGCATCACTGAGCAGGGAATTCCACAAATTCACAACCCTTTGGGTGAAGAAGTTCCTCCTCAACTCAGTCCTAAATCTACTTCCCCTTATTTTGAGGCAATGCCCCCCAGTTTGAGTTTCACCCGCCAGTGGAAACAACCTCTCTGCTTTTATCCTATCGATTCCCCACATAATTTTATATGTTTCTATAGATCCCCCCTCATTCTTCTAAATTCCAATGAGTATAGTCCCAGTCTACTCTGTCTCTCCTCATGAGCCAATCCTCTCAACTCCGGAATCAACCTAGCGAATCTCCTCTACATCCCCTCCAGCGCCAGTACATCCTTTCTCAAGTAAGGAGACCAAAACTGTACACAGTGCTGCAGGTGTGGCCTCACCAACACCCTATACAGCTACAACATAACCTCTCTGTTTTTAAACTCCATCCCTCTAGCAATGAAGGACAAAATTCCATTTGCTTTCTTAATTACCTGCTGCACCTGCAAACCAACTTTTTGCAATTCATGCACAAGGATACCCAGGTCCCTCTGCACAGCAGCATGCTGCAATTTTTTACCATTTACATAATAGTCCATTTTGCTGTTATTCCTACCAAAATGGATGACCTCACATTTACTAACATTGTATTCCATCTGCCAGACCCTTGCCCACTCGCTTAAACTATCTATATCGCCCTGCAGACTTTCAGGGTGGGATTCTCCACTCCCGCGCCGAAGTGGCCGTGCCGTCGTGAACGCCGTCGAGGTTCACGACGGCGCGAAACTGCCCTGATCCCGGCCGATTCAGGCCCCGACAATGGACTAGGATCGGGGCCGCGTCATCTACACGTGCCAGGCCTTGTCGCCACGTAAAGGCGGCGCCGCATAGATGACACGGCCGGCGCCGCATAACGGGCGTCATCCACACATGCGTGGTTGCCGTCCTCTCTAAGTCCGCCCCACAAGAAGATGGGGGAACGGATCTTGCGGGGCCGCGGAAGGAAGGAGGTCCTCCTTCAGAGAGGACGGCCCGACGATCGGTGAGCACCGATCGCGGGCCATCCCACATTTGAGGTACCCCCCGGTGCAGGATCCCCCCTCGCCCCCCCGCAGGCTGCCCCCCCAGCGTTCGCGCGCTGTTCCCGACGGCAGCGACCAGGTGTGGACGGCGCCGGGGGGAACCCGCCGTTTTGGCCTGGCCGCTCGGCCCATCTGGACCTGAGAATAACGGGGGTGCCGGAGAATCGCCATTTTGGGTGTCTCCGGCGATTCTCCAGCCTGCGGCCCGCGGAACTCGACCGGGCCATTCCCGCCGCTTGGGAGGGCGTCGGACCGGCGTCCCGGGAAATTTTGGCGGCCCAGGCGATTCTCCCAACCGGTGCGGGAGAGGAGAATCTCGCCCTCAGTGTCCACTGCACACTTTGCTTTACCACTCACCTTAGTGTCATCTGCCAACTTTGACACATTACACTTGGTCGGCAACTCCAAATAATCTGTGTAAATTGTCAACAATTGTGGTCCCAATGATGATCCCTCAAGCACCCCACGAGCCACTGATCGCCAACCAGAAAAACACCCATCTATCCCCACTCTTTGCTATCTGTCAGTTAACCAATCCTCTATCCATGCTAATCCATTACCCATAACACCATGCGACTTTATCATATGCAGCAGCCTTTTGTGCGGCACCTGGTCGAATGCCTTCTGGAAATCCAGATACACCACATCCACCGGTTCCCCATTGTCCTCCACGCTCGTAATGTCCTCAAAAAGTTCCAGTAAATTAGTTAAACGTGACCTATGCTTCCAGAGTCCAGCGAATTTTGGTAAATTACCACAAGCGTATTTGCAATGTCTGGGGTTGCCACCCTCCCTGAATCGGTTCCTATCCCAAATAGTTGTCACTGACACTTTGACCTCAACATCTTTCCCTGACCGCTGGATATTTAGGAACCCAACTCAAAGAAGGAGAATATTTGGGTTGAAAAATGATGTGAAATATTCCTCTTTCTAAACTGGTCACATCCAAAAGTGATCATGTCAAATGTTACAAGGAGGACAGACTGATGTAGAACGGAAACCTTTACTCTGCTGAGCTTTCTGGGAAAGATGGGGACATTTTCATTGTCCTTTGGGTTATTCAGCAATGGTGTGTTCCTCCAATAACGGGTTGGGTGTGGAGTCATGTGACTCGGGGGGAGGGGGGGGGGGGGCACTCCTGCCTCACTATCAGACATTTGTGGGGTCCAGTCCAGGACTTGAGCACACAAGATCCATACCGAAACTCCAGTGCAGTACTGAAGGACTGCTGCACCCTCTGAGGTGCCATCTGTTAGCTGAGTTGTTAAACTGAGACCCCATCCAGCCTGCCAGGAGTTCCTGAGAGATCCCCACATTCTAGCAGTGAATACACTTTGAAAGCGTTTCATAGTCTGTAAAACACTTTGGACACAATTTAGCGGACTTGAAACGGTTTTGGGTGCGTTTGGTGCCGTGAATCTCGGTGGCTGCTGTGCCGGGATTCACCCCGCTTTTCACCGCCACTTTGCCGTTTTTCTGGGCCTCGGGGAGTTTCTCCCGCTGAGGCCAGACGTTTGTTGGTTTCCTGCACTGGGGAGCTGGGCTCGCCAGCTGGACCAGCTCCTCGCAGATCGGGGCACCATTTTGACCGGCAGCCCTGATCTCTGCAATCCCCTCTTCAGATCCTCCCCCACTTTCTGGACCCTCCTTTCTCCTCCCCATCCTTCTAGTGGATTCTGGAACCACCCCCACCTCAACAACCCCCCCTCTAATGGGCAAGGCATCCTGGGCCCAACACCTCGCACTGCCATCCTGGCACCCTGGCACTGCCATAGTGTCCGGGTACCATGTCCAGACTGCTAGGCTGGCAGTACGAAGATGCCGACGTGTCAGGGGTGTGGCAATGTACTACCCTGCCCTGTCCCCAACCACCCCAGGGGTCTCTAATGGCCTGCATGACCCTAAAGGTGCCATCCTCCATGGTCCACGTTCATTTAAATATAAAATTATCTGGATCACTCCCAGCGAGGGCATTATTCCAGATTGTGCAGGGTGGGAAGATTGAGTGACTCGCGATTAGCCCGACGCCCAGCATGGAGTCCAATTTGGGGCTCCCACGGGATCCACTCTTGCGCCCGGCTCCACACCGGGCTCATCTCGGAGGCTGAATTGTGCCCTATGGGATTTTTCTAGGCACTATAGAAATGCAAACCTTTGCTCCCAGTACACAAAACCAGGAAGAACCTTTCACTCCATTGGGCTGAGTTTGATTGAAAAGGGACAGGAGAGTTCTCCCTTAACTAATAGAACATAGAACATACAGTGCAGAAGGAGGCCATTCGGCCCATCGAGTCTGCACCGACCGACTTAAGCCCTCACTTCCACCCTATCCCCGTAATCCAATAACCCTTCCTAACCTTTTTGGTCAATTTATCACGGCCAATCCACCTAACTAATATTGCTAAATCTGAATAGCTGGCCACTATCTTGATGGAAATGGCTGAGAGCATTGAATAATGGGTTTCCCATCCTTGCTAAAAGTCTCTCAGTGAGTGTCAAGAGACACTGTGACAAGCACAATATCAGTGCAAGTTCATTTGAAAATGAAATGAATGAAATGAAAATCGCTTATTGTCACAAGTAGGCTTCAATGAAGTTACTGTGAAAAGCCCTGGTTGCCACATTCTGGCGCCTGTTTGGGGAGGCTGGTACGGGAATTGAACCGTGCTGCTGGCCTGCCTTGGTCTGCTTTAAAAGCCAGCGATTTAGCCCAGTGTGCTAAACCAGCCCCAGTTATCAGCAAAACAATGAGCAAGAGGTTAATGCTGATCAATTCTTTTCCACAAAGTTGGTCACCTGATAATCCCATGTCTAATTTCTTGGATTTCTGCCTTTTGAACAATAGCTGGTTTACAAAATCACATCCAAGCTCGGTCTAATCCTGGGCATGTTGGTAAACTGGTGCCCCTCGTCACTGAGTTCATATAGGGAGCTGTCGCACTCACTGACACTGAGAAAAGCTCCCTCGTTGTATGAAATAAAATCTTACGATTGGTAAAAGCTGAGAAGCTGTACACAGTCAGAACTGGAGGTTGCCACCCGTACACCTCTCCCAGAGTTTCCAGGAATTACAGATTCATCTCCCAGACACTGCTGAAAAAAAAACAAATCCCAGGAGAAACATCAAAGAGGGCATTAAAAAAAGGTTTTAATATTTTTTGCACTTTCATTCTCGAATGCTGAAACTATTGAGGATTGAGGATAAACAGCTATTGACTGAAGGGTCATCCAATTGGAAATCCACAAGTTTGTTCATTTCCTGATTGGCCAAGGGAAGGTGGAACGCTGTGAGAATCAACTCGAGTATCAGGCCAATGACGGGGGTGTGAGGCACAGCAGTTACAAGCAGGAGATCAGGCGATTAAAACCCCCAGAAAGGGCTCTAAATCCCACTGCAATGGGCAAGCATGCAGTGACAAACATAATTCACGGCAAAGTTTGAAAGTTTAGTGTTTGTTTTGCTCACCATTAAACAGCCCTGATAAACGGCCTCTAGTGTATTTTCCAATCTTTTGCATTTGACACAAACCCAATTCAGTCATAAAATAAGTTCAATTTATGAGCAGACGCGATAACACAAAACTTACAGAAACTTTAATAAGTGATTCGGGGAAAATGTGCATTTGTTCATTTGATACAAGCAGCATTGTTTTATTTGGCCAATAATAGTAACCAAGGCGGCTTCGCCAGGGTCCCACATCACTCACAGTAATATACTTGTGGCTCTGTTGTAATCCACTCTAGACATTTGCCAGCCTATTAATATAACATGTTTGTACAAGCCTCTGGCTGTCCAGCAGTCTGTAGCCAATGTAAAGGCTGCATGCGGCAAAGAATATCCTTTCTCTCTGGGTATATCATTGGATCAATAAAATTAAATGTTCACACTCTCACTCTGCACCAAGCTACCAAACGGAATGACAATGTTTGCAAAGACACCCTTGTCCCGCGATCGCAGTCCGTCTGGTGAATGTTTTCTTAAACTTGACCCTGTGGAGATCTTTGGTGTCAGGATTTTCTTTTCTTTGACAATCTCAAGCAATGGAAGCTCAGATATCAAAATTATTCAGTATCTGGATCAAAACCACAAGAGTTCACAACTAGACTGAAGTTTAGACGGTTCCAACATCGGATTCATCCCTTGGATTCTGTGTTTTCTTTTGTATTGATGACTGAACAAGACTTTTTTAGGGATTACATGTCGTAACAAGCATCAGTCACAGCACCCTCTTGAAGGTCTAGCAATAGGCATAGACAGGGTCCTGGATGACGTAGGTAGAAGCACAGAGTATAAGCAAGGAAGTTATGCTAACCCTTTGTAAGATACTGGATCTGGCTTAGCTGGAGGTTTGGGCCTAATTCTGGGCACCATTGAGCCCTGGAGAGGGTGGAGATATGAATCAGAATGGTACCAGTGAGGGACCTCTGCCAATGTGGAGAGATTGGAGAAGCTGGGATTGTTGTCCTTAGAGCTGAGAAGGTTAAAGGGGAGATTTGATGGAGCTGCTCAAAGTCATGAGGTGCTTTAATAGAGTAACTGAGGAGAAAATGTTCCCACTGACAGGAACCATGGTAACCAGAGTGACACAGAATGAAGAGAATCGGCCAAAGAACCAGAGGGGGAGACGAGGATATTGTCCACGCAGCGTGTTATTGTGATCTGGAAGGCGCTGCCTGAAAGGGTGGTGGAAGCAGATTCAATAATAACTTTCAAAAGAAGGAATTGGGTAAATACTTGAAGGGGAGATTCTTTACAGGACTATTTGGAAGGAACAGGGAGAACAATGTTCCTCTTCAGATGTGCGGGCATGTGCAAGCTCCACACAAGTAAGGCCCCTTTAAATTACCCAGCATGCACAGTCACAGAAAATAAATTAAAAGGACATGCAAGGCATGCCAAAGAAATCAAAGTGTGAGTTCAGGGGAGTGGGTGCAATTGGATTGATCTTTCAAAGAGTTGACATGGACTTGATAAGTTGAATGTTCTCTCTCTGTGATACATCATTCTTTGTGTAGAGTCCGGAGGAATAGTCCAACTCGGTACCTGGATTCTATTGGACAGATAGGTGCTTTTCCCACTGGTTGGAGGACCGGCAAGGAAACCCTGTCCTTTTCATGGGCGAGGCCCAATGAAATGAAGTGTTCTTCAGGCATTTGGTTGTTACTGTCAGCCCTTCCATGCGATTCTCCATCGTCCCTGGCAACGGACCTCCCGCCCACCTGAGAGCTGCCAGCCAATCAAAGGCCAGCAGCTTATCCCTGTCAATAACGCTCGCGGTGACTGTTGCCGGCTCTGCATCAACCTGAGGCCCAGGATCACTGAGGGACCCCAGGCCACAAATAAATGAAGGTGTGATAGGCATCATGGGTGAGGGGTGGCACAGGGCTCAGATACAAAGGCAGTCGGGTGGCTTCTGACATTCGAGAGGCGGCTGGATATGGCACCTGAGGCATATGGGATCAAAGGCTATGGGGAGAAAGCAGGATTAGGCTATTGAATTGGATGATCAGCCATGATCGTGACGAATGGAGGAGCAGGTTCGAAGGGCTGAATGGCCTCCTCCTGCTCCTATCTTCTATGTTCAGCAGCTACCCTCTGCCCAATGTTGGGACCCTCGATCAAGCACAGAGCGCCTGAAAGCAAGAGAGGCGCCTCAGCCCCAGGTGGCCGCTGGCAAACATGACACTGACGATGCTCCAAAAGTACTTCATATAAATATTGTGGTTTCAAGAGCAGGTAAGAGGCTGGCTCTCCATCCACCACCCTCAAACATTCACCCTCTGCCACCAACGCACAGTGGCAGCCGTGTGTACATCTACAAGGTGCACAGCAGGAACTGACCAAGGTTCCTTAGGCAGCACCTTCCAAACCCATAACCTTTACCATCGAGAAGGACAAGAGCAGCAGATACCTGGGAACCCCACCCCCTGGAGGTTCCCCTCCGAGTCACACACCATCCTGACTTGGAAATATATCGGCCGTTCCTTCACTGTTGCTGGGGCAACATCCTGGAACTCCCTCCCTAACAGCACAGTGGGTGTACCTACACCACATGGACAGCAGCGGCTCAAGAAGGCAACTCGCCTCCACCTTCTGAAGGGCAATTAGGGATGGGCAATAAATGCCGGCCTAACCAGCGACGCCCACATCCCGTAAATGATTATTTTTAAATTCCTCTTGCGGCCTAAGGATGGGTGTGTGGATCAGGGGAGACCTTGAGCAGCACGGCCTGCAGGATTCTCCGCCATCGCCGGGATGCCCCAGGTCTAGAACATAGACCATACAGTGCAGAAGGAGGCCATTCAGCCCATCGAGTCTGTACCGACCCACTTAAGCCCTCACTTCCACCCGATCCCCGTAACCCAATAACCCCTCCTAACGTTTTTTGGACACTAAGGGCAATTTAGCATGGCCAATCGACCTAACCTGCACATCTTTGGACTGTGGGAGGAAACCGGAGCACCCGGAGGAAACCCACGCACACACGGGGAGAACGTGCAGACTCCGCACAGACAGGGACCCAGCCGGGAATCGAACCTGGGACCCTGGAGCTGTGAAGCCACAGTGCTATCCACTTGTGCTATCATGCTGCCCAAATACATCTGTAATATCCTGGCAGGCGGGTCCGCCATGTTGATTAACAAATAACAGTTTAGAAGTAATAACTATATACAGAGAGAGATAAAAGGCTACCATGTTCTAAACTCCTCACTTTAGGGCAGCACGGTAGCACAAGTGGTTAGCACTGTGGCTTCACAGCGCCAGGGTCCCAGGTTCGATTCCCGGCTTGGGTCACTGTCTGTGCGGAGTCTGCACGTTCTCCCCGTGTCTGCGTGGGTTTCCTCCGGGAGCTCTGGTTTCCTCCCACAGTCCAAAGACGTGCAGGCTAATCTTAGTGACCAAAAAGGTTAGATGGGGTTATTGGGTTACGGGGATAGGGTGAAAGTGAGGGCTTAAGTGGGTCGGTGCAGACTCGATGGGCCAAATGGCCTCCTTCTGCACTGTATGGTCTAACTGGGAAAACCCGGCCCACTGTTTCCGATCCAAGCTGGCTTCTAGTATTCACACTCACAGTGAAAGTGGACTGACTACATCGAGATGATCCTTTCCCTGATCACATTCCTCTGCTCAGTAAAACCACTGGACTCAGGAATGATGGCTCACCTGTTTCATTTTTTAACTTTCAAAAATTCAGCAAACAAAATGAAGAGTTGGTGGATTCGTGGATTTTAAAGCTCTCATCCTTGTTTGCAAATCCCTCCAGGGCCTCGTGCCCGTCTATCTCTGCAATCTCCACCTGCCGTGCCAGTCTCCATGATCTCTCTGCTACTCTAGTTTGGCCCGTTGAGCACCCTGATTTTAATCACTTCACCATTGGTGCTTTAAGCTGCCTGGACCGCACGCTCTGGAATTCCTTCCCTAAACCCCTCCACCTCGCTCCCCTCCTTTATGATGCTCCTTGATACCTCTCTCTGACCAAGCGTTGGGCCACCTGCCCTGATGTCTGCTTGTGTGGTTCTGTGTCAAACTTGCTTTGATAATGCTGCGGTGAAGCTCCCGGGGATGGTTTGCTATGTTAAAGGTGCTACATAAAAAGCAAATGATTATTGCTGTATTCAAGGAACTGTTTCATTCTTTGGAGTCAGAAAGGGTTAATTGACCAGTCAGTTCATTCTCGATTCAGAATAACACAGAGAGTCCACAGCAGTCTCAAAGGTTTAATCATCCCCCACTCGCTTGTCCAGACATCATTCTTCATCAGGAGCCTGAAGCAGATTGTCGGCTAAAGGGGGATGGGGGAGTGGGGGTGGGGGGGGTTTGGCATGTCATTGGCATGTCACCCAGCCCTCCCAGGATGTGTGGGACGACTGAACCTTCTTCAGTGGCAGCTTCAGCAGACTCTGATGCTTATCTCTGCACCTCGGCGTTTGTACAATGTGTTGAATTTTATGGCAACCGTGACAGTTCCTCATCTCCAAAAGTGCTGGGGTCGGACAGAGAGTTTGCCTTCCTGGGTCATTATTAAAACTTGTAAAGAACCAATAGATTGAGATCTTCCCAGAGTCGGCTTTCTATAAATCAGGAGTTTCATCGCACTTGCAACTGCCTCGATGGAAACTATGATGGAACTGAAAGCACCGGCCTCTGTTTCCTGGGCTATGAGCAGAGTGATTATATTTATAAATGATGCAAGTCGAGGGTGAAGCATTGGGCCCAAGACACCGGCAAGAACCACCACCCCCCCCCGGCTCTTTTTCAAAACAGGATTGTTATCTATCCACCACCCAACATATTTTCTGGGCATTTATCTCACTGCTTGTTGCGAGATCTTGCTGCGTGTAAATTGGACTGCTCTTCAAGAGGACTTCCACTGGCTGGAAACATTTTGGGATGTCCTGAAGTTATGAAAGGCGCTACGCAAATGCAAGGGCTTTCTTTCTCTCTTTCCGCCAGTCTGGTAAAGGAGTGTTATGGTCACCGCGGGTCTGGTGGTTGGAATTGTACAGCAACATGGGAACGCAAGGAGCCCATTGACTATATTCACGGCCAGGATCAGTAGATTCCTGATGGGATACGGCGAGAAGGCGGGTGGGTGGAGTTGAAGCAAAGGATCAAACTGAGTGGTGGAGTTGGCTGGAGGGGGGTTGTTAGATCCACTCCTGCTCCTGTTTATGGCCTTATTCAGCCTGTTCCATCATTCAATTAGATCATAGGCGATCTGTATTGTAACACCATCTACATACCTTGGTCCTGTAACCCTTAACACTATCAGTGAACAGAAAATGTATCAAAATCAGTTTATAGGAGTCTAGTGAGCAGAGTATGTGTCTATTGACACAACTTGGCAGTGATTGTACATCGGGTAATGACACACGGTGATATGAGACACATGTCTGACGCATGGCATTTACTCCGAAACGCCTGCAAGGAGAGAACTTTGAAAGCTACGGAGCAAATAATTTCACACCCTCATGGCCCAGCAAGAGGCAGTTTAATTATTCTGCAACATTTAGTTCGGCAGTTAATCATGAATTGACTCGGACTTCCGGGTGCGGCGATGACCAGCTGAGTCGCACGTTTCGGCAGCTCCCGGTGAAACGGACTTTTGGGAGCCCCAACGGCAATTTTGATGGCTAAAAACACTGTGCGGTAAACCAGAAGGGAATCCCCCCTGGATACGGATGAAAAAAGGAGGAGAAAGTGGCCGGATTGCAGTGGATCCTTTAGAACAGCGGCAAGGAAGGCAAGCAAAAACCAAGATGGCGTCGGAAGGTGGCAGTTTAACATGGGGCCCTGAACAACAAGAGTTCTTGAAATGCTGTGTGGAAGAGCTCAAAAAGGAAATGAAGAAAGAGCTGTTGGCCCCGATACTACAGGCGATCGAAGGGCTAAAGGAGGAACAAAAGACCCAGGAGCGGGAGCTTCGGGTCGTGAAGGCAAAGGCAGCCGAGAATGAGGACGACATACAGGGCCTGGTGGTGAAGACGGAGATGCATGAGGCACATCAGAAACGATGTGTGGAAAGGTTGGAGGCACTGGAGAACAATGCAAGGAGGAACAACCTGAGGATTCTTGGTCTTCCTGAAGGTGTGGAGGGAGCGGACGTCGGGGCATATGTGAGCACGATGCTGCAGTCGTTAATGGGAGCGGAGGCCCCGGCGGGTCCGTTGGAGGTGGAGGGAGCATACCGAGTGATGGCGCGAGGACCGAGAGCAGGAGAAATTCCCAGAGCCATAGTGGTGAGATTCCTCCGTTTTAAGGATAACGAAATGGTCCTTAGATGGGCAAAGAAAACTCGGAGCAGTAAATGGGAGAACGCGGTGATCCGCGTTTATCAAGACTGGAGTGCGGAGGTGGCGAGAAGGAGGGCGAGCTTTAATCGGGCCAAGGCGGTGCTTCATAAAAAGAAGATAAAATTTGGAATGCTGCAACCGGCAAGACTGTGGGTCACATATCGAGGGAGGCACCACTACTTTGAGACGGCGGATGAAGTGTGGACTTTTATTGTGGAAGAAAAACTGGAATGAGCGGGTTATTAAAAAGAACGTTTGAACAAAGTGGTGGGGCGAATGTGGGGGGTGAAGAGGGGGGTAAAAAAGGGGGGAAAGAGGAGTTTTATGTACTAATCCTGCGATGTGGTAACTTTTCTCTCTTCCACAGGTGGTGATGGGGGGAGGAGGGGAGGTGGAGGAGATGGGGCGTTGGCCATTGGGGGCGGGGCCAAGGGAGAAGCTTGGTTCCCGCGCTATGATAATTATGGCGGGAATAGAGAAGCAGGAAGGAGGGGGCGTCGCACGGTGCGAGCCGAGGTCACGGGGGGAAGCCGAGGTCGGCCAGAGTTTGCTGACTTCTGGGAGCAACATGGGGGGAGTAATTACGCTAGCGGGGGATCTAGCGGGGGGGGGTGGGAGGGGGGAATTACTGGGTTGCTGCTGCTGGGGAGAGGGGGGAGCTGGTATGGGAGCGGATGGGCGGGGGGGCACCGCCTGGGGGAGATACAGCTGCGTGGGAACCGGGTGAGGAGCTGGAAAAAGGGGATGGCTAATCGACAAGGGGGGGGGTGTAGGAAGCCCCCCAACCCGGCTGATCACGTGGAACGTGAGAGGGCTGAACGGGCCGATAAAGAGGGCACGGGTACTCGCACACCTTAAGAAACTTAAGGCAGATGTGGTTATGTTACAGGAAACGCACCTGAAACTGATAGACCAGGTTAGGCTACGCAAAGGATGGGTGGGGCAGGTGTTCCATTCGGGGCTAGATGCGAAAAACAGGAGGGTGGCTATATTAGTGGGGAAGCGGGTAATGTTCGAGGCAAGACTATAGTGGCGGATAACGGGGGCAGATACGTGATGGTGAGTGGCAAACTACAGGGGGGGACGGTGGTTTTGGTAAATGTATATGCCCCGAACTGGGATGATGCCAATTTTATGAGGCGGATGCTAGGACGCATTCCGGACCTAGAGATGGGAAAGCTGATAATGGGTGGAGATTTTAATACGGTGTTGGAACCAGGGCTGGATAGGTCGAAGTCCAGGACTGGAAGGAGGCCGGCAGCAGCCAAGGTGCTTAAAGATTTTATGAAGCAGATGGGAGGTGTAGACCCGTGGAGATTTAGCAGACCTAGGAGTAAGGAGTTCTCGTTTTTCTCCTATGTCCATAAAGTCTACTCGCGAATAGACTTTTTTGTGCTGGGAAGGGCGTTGATCCCGAAGGTGAGGGGAACGGAGTATACGGCTATAGCCATTTCGGATCACGCTCCACACTGGGTAGACTTGGAGATAGGGGAGGAAACAGGAGGGCGCCCACCCTGGAGAATGGACATG
The DNA here is from genome assembly GCF_047496885.1 of Scyliorhinus torazame. NCBI lineage: Eukaryota > Metazoa > Chordata > Chondrichthyes > Carcharhiniformes > Scyliorhinidae > Scyliorhinus > Scyliorhinus torazame. The sequence goes on from NC_092717.1 coordinate 6,935,526, forward strand.
GGACTAATGGCAGATGAGGGGGTGTGTCTAAGGGTGAGGGGGTGCATTGAAAAGTACTTGGAACTCAATGATAATGGGGAGGTCCAGGTGGGAGTGGTCTGGGAGGCGCTGAAGGCGGTGGTTAGAGGGGAGCTGATATCAATAAGGGCACATAAAGGGAAGCAGGAGAGTAAGGAACGGGAGCGGTTGCTGCAAGAACTTTTGAGGGTGGACAGACAATATGCGGAAGCACCAGAGGAGGGACTGTACAGGGAAAGGCAAAGACTACATGTAGAATTTGACTTGCTGACTACGGGCACTGCAGAGGCACAATGGAGGAATGCACAGGGTGTACAGTACGAATATGGGGAGAAGGCGAGCAGGTTGCTGGCACACCAATTGAGGAAAAGGGGAGCAGCGAGGGAAATAGGGGGAGTGAGGGATGAGGAAGGAGAGATGGAGCGGGGAGCGGAGAGAGTGAATGGAGTGTTCAAGACATTTTATAAAAAATTATATGAAGCTCAACCCCCGGATGGGAGGGAGAGAATGATGGGCTTTTTGGATCGGCTGGAATTTCCCAAGGTGGAAGAGCAGGAAAGGGTGGGACTGGGAGCACAGATCGAGGTAGAAGAAGTGGTGAAAGGTATTAGGAGCATGCAGGCGGGAAAGGCCCCGGGACCGGATGGATTCCCAGTCGAATTCTATAGAAAATATGTGGACTTGCTCGCCCCGGTATTGACGAGGACCTTTAATGAGGCAAAGGAAAGGGGACAACTGCCCCGACTATGTCTGAAGCAACGATATCGCTTCTCTTAAAGAAGGAAAAGGACCCGCTACAATGCGGGTCCTATAGACCTATTTCCCTCCTAAATGTAGATGCCAAGATCCTGGCCAAGGTAATGGCAATGAGAATAGAGAAATGTGTCCCGGGGGTGGTCCACGAGGACCAAACTGGGTTTGTGAAGGGGAGACAGCTGAACACGAATATACGGAGGCTGTTGGGGGTAATGATGATGCCCCCACCAGAGGGGGAAACGGAGATAGTAGTGGCGATGGATGCCGAGAAAGCATTTGATAGAGTGGAGTGGGATTATTTGTGGGAGGTGTTGAGGAGATTTGGTTTTGGAGAGGGGTATGTTAGATGGGTGCAGCTGTTGTATAGGGCCCCAATGGCGAGCGTGGTCACGAATGGACGGGGATCTGCATATTTTCGGCTCCATAGAGGGACAAGGCAGGGATGCCCTCTGTCCCCATTATTGTTTGCACTGGCGATTGAGCCCCTGGCGATAGCGTTGAGGGGTTCCAAGAAGTGGAGGGGAGTACTTAGAGGAGGAGAAGAACACCGGGTATCTTTGTATGCGGACGATTTGTTACTATATGTGGCAGACCCAGCGGAGGGGATGCCAGAAGTAATGCGGATACTTGGGGAGTTTGGGGATTTTTCAGGGTATAAATTGAACATGGGGAAAAGTGAGTTGTTTGTGGTGCATCCAGGGGAGCAGAGTAGAGAAATAGAGGACCTACCGTTGAGGAAGGTAACAAGGGACTTTCGTTACCTGGGGATCCAGATAGCCAAGAATTGGGGCACATTGCATAGGTTAAATTTAACGCGGTTGGTGGAACAAATGGAGGAGGATTTCAAGAGATGGGATATGGTATCCCTGTCACTGGCAGGGAGGGTGCAGGCGGTTAAGATGGTGGTCCTCCCGAGATTCCTCTTTGTGTTTCAGTGCCTCCCGGTGGTGATCACGAAGGCTTTTTTTAAAAGGATCGAAAAGAGCATCATGGGTTTTGTGTGGGCCGGGAAGACCCCGAGAGTGAGGAAGGGATTCTTATAGCGTAGCAGGGATAGGGGGGGCTGGCACTACCGAGCCTAAGTGAGTATTATTGGGCCGCTAATATTTCAATGGTGAGTAAGTGGATGGGAGAGGAGGAGGGAGCGGCGTGGAAGAGATTAGAGAGGGCGTCCTGTAGGGGGACTAGCCTACAGGCTATGGTGACAGCCCCATTGCCGTTCTCACCGAGGAACTACACCACAAGCCCGGTGGTGGTGGCTACACTGAAGATTTGGGGACAGTGGAGACGGCATAGGGGAAAGACTGGAGCCTTGGGGGGGTCCCCGATAAGAAACAACCATAGGTTTGCCCCGGGGGGAATGGATGGGGGATATGGAATGTGGCAAAGAGCAGGAATAACGCAACTGAAAGATCTGTTTGTGGATGGGAAGTTCGCGAGTCTGGGAGCGCTGACCGAGAAATATAGGTTGCCCCAAGGGAATGCATTGAGGTATATGCAACTGAGGGCTTTTGCGAGGCAACAGGTGAGGGAATTCCCGCAGCTCCCGACACAAGAGGTGCAGGACAGAGTGATCTCAAAGACATGGGTGGGGGATGGTAAGGTGTCAGATATATATAGGGAAATGAGGGACGAAGGGGAGACTATGGTAGATGAACTAAAAGGGAAATGGGAAGAAGAGCTGGGGGAGGAGATCGAGGAGGGGCTGTGGGCAGATGCCCTAAGCAGGGTAAACTCGTCGTCCTCGTGTGCCAGGCTAAGCCTGATTCAGTTTAAGGTATTACACAGGGCACATATGACTGGAGCACGGCTCAGTAAATTTTTTGGGGTGGAGGATAGGTGTGCGAGGTGCTCGAGAAGCCCAGCGAATCATACCCATATGCTTTGGTCATGCCCGGCACTACAGGGGTTTTGGACGGGGGTGACAAAGGTGCTTTCAAAAGTAGTAGGGGTCCGGGTCGAACCAAGCTGGGGGTTGGCTATATTTGGGGTTGCACAAGAGCCGGGAGTGCAGGAGGCGAGAGAGGCCGATGTTTTGGCCTTTGCGTCCCTAGTAGCCCGGCGTAGGATATTGCTAATGTGGAAAGAAGCCAAGCCCCCGGGGTTGGAGACCTGGATAAATGACATGGCAGGGTTTATAAAGCTAGAGCGGATTAAGTTCGTCCTAAGGGGGTCGGCTCAAGGGTTCACCAGGCGGTGGCAACCGTTCGTCGAATACCTCGCAGAAAGATAGATGGAATGGGAAAAAGAAGGCAGCAGCAGCAGCCCAGGATCGGGGAGGGGGGGGGGGGGGGGGGGGGGGGGGAGGAGGAACCAGAAGGACTCTCAGGGTTGTTAATATATACTGTATAATATGTGTAGGTCGTTGCTACAGATAATTATATATTGGACTGTTAAATTATATTTTTGGAGCGTGTTACTTGTGATAAGGCAGTTGCCAATTAGGGTTAGTTTTCATTTTTGTTATTTATTATTTATTCATTTTCTGTTTATAAAATAGGTCATTGTTATTTGTGTTGTTATAATATTGTGTAAAGGATGCACAATGTACTGTGTTGGTTGACCAAAAATTTTCAATAAAATATTTTTTTTAAAAAAAATCATGAATTGACTCCACATGTAGATGAATTGGATTGTGATGGTTGATAAACAATATGGCTATGGGCTGTGCGTTATAGCCTTTGCTCATTGGCCCATAATAACACAGTCTGATACAAGACATGGGCCCCCAAGGGGCAGCTTCGCGCCCCCCCCCCACCCCCAGCGATTAACTCAGCAACAAGGAAATTGGCCTGCATAGCGTCAAGCCAATCCCATAACCTCCGAAATGCTCATTATGAAATTGTCACCGCGCACATGCCAGACCCCAGGACCACACGGACCTTTGTCATGCCAAGAATAGATCATGGGACCAGGATGATGCAATATCTGGAAACTTGAGTCAAAATCAGAAACATTACCGGTTCAAAGAAAGTTCGGCATTTCTGGTTGATCAACGCAGTTCCACCAGAAAATACAGCTCCACAGCCCTCGCTGAACTGCCAAACTATACAATTCATCATCGGTATTACCCTTTTAAACTCATCTGTCTGCTCAGCGATCAGTCAGATTTGTTTAGGCTGCAATCCACTGGGACCGTTTGCTAATGGCTCCCTGGAGGATGTTGTGCTAAATCTGCCGCTTCGCTATCGCTGGTGGTTAACCGTCCGCAATGAGAAACCAAATAACTTGCATTTCTAGAGTGTTTTTCACAACCTCAGGGTGTCCAAAGACACTTTGTGGCCAGTGAGGTACTTCGGAGTTAAGTGTAGTCACTGTTGAAATGTAGGAAACATGCAAGATATAGACACACAGCAAGATCCCACGAACAGCGATGTGATAAATGACCAGATAGTCTGTTTTATAGTTGATGTTGACTGAGGGCTAAATATTGGCCAGAACACAGAGAGAAACTCTCACTGACTCTCCTTCGAAAGAGTGTTGGGGGATCCTTTACACCCTGAGAGAGTCCCAGTTTAACTTCTGATGTGACTTATATTTAAGTATTGTGAGATGGTTTTGACACAGTGCTGGTGCCTTATCGAAACACTACAGCTGGAGGAGAGGAAGCAATTTTGCACAAAGAGCAAATTTTTTTTTTTAATCATTCCAACTCCGATAGTGACGAGGGGGAGTCTGACCCCGGGTGGGGGCCACCGATGTGGCCTGGGCCGCGATCGTGGCCCACCGATCAGCGGGCCGGCCTCTCGGGCTGGGGGCCTACTTTCTTCCCCGCCGGCCCCTGTAGCCCTGCGCCATGTTGCGTCGGGGCCGGCACGGAGAAGGGAGCCACTGCGCATGCGGGACCCCGCGGCGCCCAGTTCACGCCGGGATCAGCAGCTGGAGCGGCGTGGTCCGCTCCAGTGCCGTGCTGGCCCCCTGTAGGGACCAGAATTGCTGCTCCTGAGGCCGTGTTGACGCTGTCGAGAAACACAACGGCGTTTCCGACGGCGTCAACACTTAGCCTCGGGATCAGAGAATCCCGCCCTCTGTTTCTTTAATGGTCTCCTTCTCGACAGAAATGCCAAGGTGTAAAAATGACTGATATCAGGATCAGAATGTGGTGAGTCGAATGATTTGCAATTCCAATTCCTCGTATTCATAATTCATTTATTTTCTAAAAGTGAAACTAGTCTCTCTGCTTGCTTGGAAGGAGACAGTTTATTAAAAATAATAATCTTTATTAGTGTCACAAGTAGGCTTACATTAACTCTGCAATGAAGTTACTGTGAAAAGCCACTAGTCGCCACATTCCGGCGCCTGTTCGGGTACACAGAGGGAGAATTCAGAATGTCCAATTCACCTAACAAGCACATCTTTGGACTGTGGGAGGAGACCGGAGCACCCGGAGGAAACCCACACAGATACGGGGAGAACGTGCAGACTCCGCACAGACAGTGACCCAAGCCGGAATCGAACCTGGGACCCTGGAGCTGTGAAACAATGGTGCTAACCACTGTGCTGCCACTGCTATTCATAGATACATGGGAATTACACTGTATCACTGGTGGCTATTTATCAATTATGCTGATCCTTGGGGAATACGGTGCAAAATATCCCATAGGATAGCGATATCTCCTATTCCTCTGACCTTCGACGGGCCAATCACATTAGGGTGGCAGCTTAAGCGAGGCTTGCATTTCTATTGCATCTTTTAAGACCTCAAGATGCCCGAAAGTGATTTACAGCCAATGACGTGTTTGTGGAGTGAAAACAGAAAATGCTGGAAATGGTCAAGAGATCAGGGAGCACCTGCCAAGGAGAGATCACCGATCAGAAACATGGCCAACTCGTGTTTCCCCCCCCACAGGCGATCCCTGATAGGCTGACCATTTCCAACATCCATGGCATTTTATTTTTAAACTGTAGTCACTGTTGCCAGACCCTCTGACAGTGCGGCACTCTCTCAGTACTGACCCTCTGACAGTGCGGCACTCCCTCAGTACTGACCCTCTGACAGTGCAGCACTCTCTCAGTACTGACCCTCTGACAGTGCAGCACTCCCTCAGTACTGACCCTCTGACAGTGCAGCACTCCCTCAGTACTGACCCTCTGACAGTGCGGCACTCCCTCAGTACTGACCCTCTGACAGTGCAGCACTCCCTCAGTACTGACCCTCTGAGAGTGCAGCACTCCCTCAGTACTGACCCTCTGACGGTGCAGCACTCCCTCAGTACTGACCCTCTGACAGTGCAGCGCTCCCTCAGTACTGACCATCTGACAGTGCGGCACTCCCTCAGTACTGACCCTCTGACAGTGCGGCACTCCCTCAGTACTGACCCTCTGACAGTGCGGCACTCCCTCAGTACTGACCCTCTGACAGTGCAGCACTCCCTCAGTACTGACCCTCTGACAGTGCAGCACTCCCTCAGTACCGACCCTCTGACAGTGCAGCCCTCCCTCAGTACTGACCCTCTGACAGTGCGGCACTCCCTCAGTACTGACCCTCTGACAGTGCAGCACTCCCTCAGTACTGACCCTCTGACAGTGCAGCACTCCCTCAGTACCGACCCTCTGACAGTGCAGCCCTCCCTCAGTACTGACCCTCTGACAGTGCGGCACTCCCTCAGTACTGACCCTCTGACAGTGCAGCACTCCCTCAGTACCGACCCTCTGACAGTGCAGCACTCCCTCAGTACCGACCCTCTGACAGTGCAGCACTCCCTCAGTACTGACCCTCTGACAGTGCGGCACTCCGTCAGTACTGATCCTCTTACAGTGCGGCACTCCCTCAGTACTGACCATCTGACAGTGCGGCACTCCCTCAGTACTGACCCTCTGACAGTGCAGCACTCCCTCAGTACTGACCCTCTGACAGTGCGGCACTCCCTCAGTACTGCACTGGGTGTGTCAGTCTGGGGTTTTGTGCTGAAGTCGTGCAGTGGGTCTTGAACCAACAATCTTTGACCGCAGAGCAAAGGCTGCTTACCCTCTCCATCACGGCAGGAACGCGGCCTCTCAAACCATTCCAAAATCTTCAGCAATCTACAAATCTATCTTTGCAAACGTTTAATGTGGAATGAGAAGTATCTGTCAGGCCACCATGCAATTCTCCTCGAACTGATGTGTAAGTGACATCTTATTATTTTAATTTGCGGCAAAATATTTCAGAAATCCCTCATGACTCTTCAATGAAGTAAAATTACATTTCTGATTGGGCTGGCTGGCTGGAAGAATGTCAGGTAAGTGGCTGGGAATGTGTTAGTGATTCTGTCCTCAACCCTGTTTTAAAATTAATGACATGAAGAATGTTCCCCCCATGTAAAGAGACCGTTGGCCGATATCCATTCCTGTCGTTTCCCTCTAGTTTAACTGATACCTCTGTCCGTATGTGAGCTGTCGCTCTGCTGTCCCGAGGGATCTCCTCATCATCTTGGGGGGTAACCTTTCACTGATCTCCATCCTTTCCCGAGGGAAAGATTGACAAACATGTTGGCTATTGAATGTGCAGAGCCTGTAAGAGCTGGAATATGGAGCTAATCAGTAACACATGAAGGTCCACCCATTGAGTATTCCAATTCGTCCAAATGCAAAGACTCAAGGAAGGCCATTCGCCCCATCATACCTGTGCTAGCTCGAGAAGCGGCGATTCCACCAGTCTTATTTCCCCGGGTCGTTACCCATAAACCAGCACTTTTCAAGTCAGCTTTGGATCCGTATGTCCGGACACGGTGATCGATCCCGACCTACCAACCAAGTCAGACACTCACTCACACATACTCACACCCACACTCAGACACACTCACGCACACTCACACACACTCAAACACTCACATACACACTCACACACTGACACATACACACACTCACACACTGACACATACACACACTCACACACTGACTCATACACACACTCACACACTGACTCACACACACTGACTCATACACACACTCACACACTGACTCACACACTGACTCATACACACACTCACACACTGACACATACACACACTGACTCATACACACACTCACACACTGACTCACACACACTGACTCATACACACACTCACACACTGACTCACACACTGACTCATACACACACTCACACACTGACTCACACACACACTCACACACTGACTCACACACTCAGGCACTGACTCACACACCCACTCACCCACTCACACACACTCACACACTGACTCACACACACTCACACACTCACACACACTCAGACACTGACTCACACACACACTCAGACACTGACACACACACACACACTCAGACACTGACTCACACACACACACACACTCGCATTCACACACTCAGACACTGACTCGCACACACACGCACACACTGACTCCCACGCACACACTCAGACACTGACTCACACGCACACACTCACTCACACACACACACTCACACACTGACTCACACACACACACTCAGACACTCACTCACACACATACTCACACACTGACTCACTCACACACTCAGACACTGATTCACACGCACACACTCGCACACTCGCACACACACTCACACACTCAGACACACACTCACACACTCAGACACTGACTCACACGCACGCGCTCAGACACTCACTCGCACACACACTCACACACTGACTCACTCACACACTCAGACACTGACTCACACACACACTCAGACACTGACTCACACGCACACACTCACACTCACTCACACTCACACACACACTCACACACACACACTCATGCACACATTCACACACTCACACACTGACTCACACACACACACTCACACACTGACTCACACACTGACTCACACACACTCACACACACACGCACACACTGTCTCACACACACTGACTCACACACACACTCACACACACACTCACACACACACTGACTCATGCACACACTCACACACTGACTCACACCCACTCACACACTGACTCACGCACACACTCACACACACACTCACACACACACTCACACACTGACTCACGCACACACTCACACACTGACTCACACCCACTCACACACTGACTCACGCACACACTCACACACACACTCACACACACACTCACACACACACTCACACACTGACTCACACACACACTCACACACTGACTCACGCACACACTCACACACTGACTCACACCCACTCACACACTGACTCACGCACACACTCACACACACACTCACACACACACTCACACACTGACTCACGCACACACTGAGTCACTGTCAGGTGTATTGTGTTATATGTATTTGGTGTAGTAAGGGTTAAATCCTGGGTTAGTGTGTGTGACAGCAGCAATAGTGCTTTAAAATAATCCTGGTTTGCAAAACAGCTCGGCTTTGTGGAGCCAGAAGTGCAATTAAAGCATCGTAAAAGTTTGGGCGAATGGACTTCAAGAGCGTTTCATGCGGAGTAGTTGATTAGAAATTTTGTTCAGTTTAGTGAGATGAAGTATTTAACGGGAGGAGACAGGGGCTGAAGCAGTCGGGTGTTCAGGTTTTCAGGGTTAGTTTTGGGCTGGAAGGTGAGATGAGAAGGTTTCTGAGGAAATACAGCCAGAGATTCTGCGTTATTCTGACAGGGGGTCGGGTCTCTTTCTTTCAAGCTGTCGCAAAAGATCTCTCTTTCTCAAAGTGGAGTATTTAAGACATCTCTGTACAGCAGGTATTGCTGAGTGCTAACAGTATTTAAAAGTGGATTGTGATCTGAGATGGTTTTGTTGTTTGAGTGGGAATAAAGATAGCAGTTAAGGGTTATTGTGTCACTGTATTGATCAGCCTTGTTTAAGGGTAATTGTCAACTATTTTCTGGTGTGATGTTTTTTTAAAAATGTTATTATTAGGGTTTTTCCTTTAATAAAATCAAAGATGAAAGTGAAAATTCACAGAAACTATTTACATCGGTTACAAGTTACATTTTTTTTACAAGTGCCCAGCTTTGACTTGCCTCCTAATCCCAACTCTCCCAACTCCCCCTTTCTTTCAGCTCCCCTTTCCCTTCTTGTTGCCTGGTGTGTCCCCTCCCTTCGTTGGTTCATCAAACCTGGACCAGTTGGGGTAGTCTGGTGCAACGCTTGCTGTTTGGTGTTCGGCTGCTCGTGAGGAGTACGGTTGAGTTCTCTGCCTCTTTGTTCCCTCCCTCCCTCCTTCCCCCTCCCCTTTCTGTTTGTGCCTGTTGTTCTTCTGTGGATCCCTCCCCCCTCCCCCTGGCTTATTGGCTGTTGGCTACAAACATGTCTTGGATCAGATCGCTGAATGGCTCCCACGTTCTGTGGAAGAATTCTGACACCGAGATGGTGAATTTGATTTTCTCCACCTGGAGAGATTCCGACAGGTCGGACAGCCAGTCCGCAGCTTTGGGTGGTGCTGCTGACCGCCAGCCAGTCTGCAGCTTTGGGTGGTGCTGACCGCCAGCCAGTCTGCAGCTTTGGGTGGTGCTGCTGACCGCCAGCCAGTCTGCAGCTTTGGGTGGTGCTGCTGACCGCCAGCCAGTCTGCAGCTTTGGGTGGTGCTGACCGCCAGCCAGTCTGCAGCTTTGGGTGGTGCTGCTGACCGCCAGCCAGTCTGCAGCTTTGGGTGGTGCTGACCGCCAGCCAGTCTGCAGCTTTGGGTGGTGCTGACCGCCAGCCAGTCTGCAGCTTTGGGTGGTGCTGACCGCCAGCCAGTCTGCAGCTTTGGGTGGTGCTGACCGCCAGCCAGTCTGCAGCTTTGGGTGGTGCTGACCGCCAGCCAGTCTGCAGCTTTGGGGGGTGGTGCTGACCGCCAGCCAGTCTGCAGCTTTGGGTGCTGCTGACCGCCAGCCAGTCTGCAGCTTTGGGTGGTGCTGACCGCCAGCCAGTCTGCAGCTTTGGGGGGTGGTGCTGACCGCCAGCCAGTCTGCAGCTTTGGGCGGTGCTGCTGACCGCCAGCCAGTCTGCAGCTTTGGGTGGTGCTGCTGACCGCCAGCCAGTCCGCAGCTTTGGGTGCTGCTGACCGCCAGCCAGTCTGCAGCTTTGGGTGGTGCTGCTGACCGCCAGCCAGTCTGCAGCTTTGGGTGGTGCTGCTGACCGCCAGCCAGTCTGCAGCTTTGGGGGGGCTGCTGACCGCCAGCCAGTCTGCAGCTTTGGGTGCTGCTGACCGCCAGCCAGTCTGCAGCTTTGGGGGGTGGTGCTGACCGCCAGCCAGTCTGCAGCTTTGGGCGGTGCTGCTGACCGCCAGCCAGTCTGCAGCTTTGGGTGGTGCTGACCGCCAGCCAGTCTGCAGCTTTGGGTGGTGCTGACCGCCAGCCAGTCTGCAGCTTTGGGTGGTGCTGACCGCCAGCCAGTCTGCAGCTTTGGGTGGTGCTGACCGCCAGCCAGTCCGCAGCTTTGGGTGGTGCTGACCGCCAGCCAGTCTGCAGCTTTGGGGGGTGGTGCTGACCGCCAGCCAGTCTGCAGCTTTGGGGGGTGCTGCTGACCGCCAGCCAGTCTGCAGCTTTGGGTGGTGCTGACCGCCAGCCAGTCTGCAGCTTTGGGTGGTGCTGCTGACCGCCAGCCAGTCCGCAGCTTTGGGTGGTGCTGCTGACCGCCAGCCAGTCTGCAGCTTTGGGTGGTGCTGACCTCCAGCCAGTCTGCAGCTTTGGGTGGTGCTGACCGCCAGCCAGTCTGCAGCTTTGGGGGGTGGTGCTGACCGCCAGCCAGTCTGCAGCTTTGGGTGCTGCTGACCGCCAGCCAGTCTGCAGCTTTGGGTGGTGCTGACCGCCAGCCAGTCTGCAGCTTTGGGGGGTGGTGCTGACCGCCAGCCAGTCTGCAGCTTTGGGCGGTGCTGCTGACCGCCAGCCAGTCTGCAGCTTTGGGTGGTGCTGCTGACCGCCAGCCAGTCCGCAGCTTTGGGTGCTGCTGACCGCCAGCCAGGCCGCAGCTTTGGGTGGTGCTGACCGCCAGCCAGTCTGCAGCTTTGGGGGGGCTGCTGACCGCCAGCCAGTCTGCAGCTTTGGGTGCTGCTGACCGCCAGCCAGTCTGCAGCTTTGGGGGGTGGTGCTGACCGCCAGCCAGTCTGCAGCTTTGGGCGGTGCTGCTGACCGCCAGCCAGTCTGCAGCTTTGGGTGGTGCTGACCGCCAGCCAGTCTGCAGCTTTGGGTGGTGCTGACCGCCAGCCAGTCTGCAGCTTTGGGTGGTGCTGACCGCCAGCCAGTCTGCAGCTTTGGGTGGTGCTGACCGCCAGCCAGTCCGCAGCTTTGGGTGGTGCTGACCGCCAGCCAGTCTGCAGCTTTGGGGGGTGGTGCTGACCGCCAGCCAGTCTGCAGCTTTGGGGGGTGCTGCTGACCGCCAGCCAGTCTGCAGCTTTGGGTGGTGCTGACCGCCAGCCAGTCTGCAGCTTTGGGTGGTGCTGCTGACCGCCAGCCAGTCCGCAGCTTTGGGTGGTGCTGCTGACCGCCAGCCAGTCTGCAGCTTTGGGTGGTGCTGACCTCCAGCCAGTCTGCAGCTTTGGGTGGTGCTGACCGCCAGCCAGTCTGCAGCTTTGGGTGGTGCTGCTGACCGCCAGCCAGTCTGCAGCTTTGGGTGGTGCTGCTGACCTCCAGCCAGTCCGCAGCTTTGGGTGCTGCTGCTGACCGCCAGCCAGTCTGCAGCTTTGGGTGGTGCTGACCTCCAGCCAGTCTGCAGCTTTGGGCGGTGCTGCTGACCGCCAGCCAGTCCGCAGCTTTGGGTGCTGCTGACCGCCAGCCAGTCTGCAGCTTTGGGTGGTGCTGACCTCCAGCCAGTCTGCAGCTTTGGGTGGTGCTGCTGACCGCCAGCCAGTCTGCAGCTTTGGGTGGTGCTGACCGCCAGCCAGTCTGCAGCTTTGGGTGGTGCTGCTGACCGCCAGCCAGTCTGCAGCTTTGGGTGGTGCTGACCGCCAGCCAGTCTGCAGCTTTGGGCGGTGCTGCTGACCGCCAGCCAGTCCGCAGCTTTGGGTGGTGCTGCTGACCGCCAGCCAGTCCGCAGCTTTGGGTGGTGCTGCTGACCGCCAGCCGAACAGGATTCTCCAGCGGGCGGTTAGGGAGGCAAAGGCAAGGGCGTCCGCCCTCCTCCCCATGAAGAGATGTGGCTGGTCCGAAACCCCAAAGACTGCCGCTCTCGGGCATGGCTCCACCCTCATCTCCACAATCTTGGACATCGCCTCAAAGAAAGCTGTCCAGAACCAACAAGTCTGGGGCACGCCCAGAACACGTAGGACTTCCAGATGTGCGGGGCTGATTTGGCGAGGAAGCCCTTTAAATAGATGTAAATTTATGAAAATTGATTTAAATGAGGTTCCCACCCTTTCTTTTTTATTAATAAACATTTTATTGAGGTATTTTTGGTATTGTAACAACAACAAAATAAAAAATGTACATGAAACTATAAACATAGTGCAAAAGCCGTCTCTCTCCCTTACAGGTCCCACCTTTATTAACCCCCTACTCGAAGATAAACTAAACCCTCCCCCTTCTGCTGACGATTAATTTTCCGCGAAGAAGTCGACGAACGGTTGCCACCTCCGGGCGAACCCTAACAGTGACCCTCTCAAGGCGAACTTGATTTTCTCTAAACAGAGAAAGCTAGCCATGTCCGATAGCCAGGTCTCTGACTTCGGGGCTTTGAGTCCCTCCAAGCTAATAGTATCCGTCCGTCCGGGCTACCAGGGAGGCAAAGGCCAGAAAGTCTGCCTCTTTCTCCACCTGGATTCCCGGGTCTTCCGACACCCTGAAAATCGCCACCTCTGGACTCGGTGCCATCCTTGTTTTTAACACTGTGGACATGACATCTGCAAACCCCTGCCAAAATCCCCTAAGCTTCGGACATGTCCAGAACATGTGGACATGGTTCGCTGGTCCTCCCGCACATTTTGCACACCTGTCTTCCACCTCAAAGAATCTGCTCATCTGGGCCACTGTCATGTGAGCCCGGTGAACGACCTTGAATTGTATCAGGCTGAGCCTGGCACATGTTATGGACGCGTTGACACTATTCAGCGCGTCTGCCCAGAGGCTATCCTCTATCTCTCCTCCAGCTCCTCCTCGCACGTGGGGTTCAGCTCCTTGATCTGCGTCTCCTCTGACCCCATAAGTTCCTTGTAAATGTCCGAGACGCTGCCTTCTTCTACCCACCCTCTGGAAACTACCCGGTCCTGAATCCCCCTTAGCGGTACGAGCGGGAAGGTTGACACCTGTTTACGTAGGAAGTCCCGCACCTGCAGGTACCTGAATTTGTTTCCCCTCGCCAACTCAAACTTCTCCTCCAGCGCCCTCATACTCGGAAAGCTCCTCTATAAACATATCCCCCATCCTCTCAATCCCTGCTCTCCGCCTTATCCGGAGCCCCCCATCCATCCTTCCCGGGACAAACCGGTGATTATTACAGATTGAGGCCCAGACCGATGCTCCCTCTGCTCCCACATGTCTCCTCCATTGCCCCCAGAATCTCAGGGCTGCCACCACCACGGGGCAGGTGGAGTACCGTGCTGGCGGGAACGGCAGAGGCGCCGTTACCAACGCCCCCAAACTGGTGCCTTGCATGAAGCCGCCTCCATTCGCTCCCATGTCGACCCCTCCCCCACCTCCCACTTCCTGATCATGGCTATATTCGCCGCCCAGTAATAGTTACTAAAATTTGGCAGCGCCAGCCCGCCCTCTCCCCGACTCCGCTCCAGCATTACCTTCCTTACCCGCGGGGTCTTGCCTGCCCAGACGAAGCCAGTGATCACTTTGTTGACCCGTTTATAAAAGGACCGCGGAATAAAGATGGGGAGACATTGAAATACAAACAGGAATCTCGGGAGGACCATCATCTTCACCGTCTGCACCCTCCCAGCCAGTGACAACAGGAGCGCGTCCCACCTCCAAAAATCGTCCTTCATTTGGTCTACTAGTCGGGCCAGATTTAGTTTATGCAGCCGGTCCCATTCCCGCACCACTTGAATGCCTAGGTACCTAAAGCTTCCCCCTACTAATCTAAACGGCAGCTCCCCCAATCGCCTCTCCTGTCCCCTCGCCTGGACCGCAAACATCTCACTTTTCTCCACATTTAGCTTGTACCCCGAAAACCGGCCAAATTCCCCTACAATCCTCATGATTTCTTCAATCCCCTCTAATGGGTCCGATACACACAGAAGCAGGTCGTCTGCATAGAGCATAAAGCCTTTTCTGCATCCATTGCGATCACTACCTCCACCTCCCTACCTTCCAGGGGCATCATGATCACACTTAACAACCTTCTTACATTGGCCACCAACTGCCTACCCTTAACAAGCCCCGTCTGGCCCTCCCCAATAACGTCCGGAACACAATCCTCAACCCTAGAGGACAAGATTTTGGCCAGCAGTTTGGCATCCACATTCAACAGGGATATCGGCCTGCAGGACCCACACAGCTCCGGGTTCTTGTACCACTTAAGAATCAGCGAAATCGTGGCCTGTGACATCGTCGGGGGCAGCACCCCTCTTTCCCTCGCCTCATTGAACTTCCTCATCAACACCGGCCC
This sequence comes from Scyliorhinus torazame, assembly GCF_047496885.1. Taxonomy (NCBI): domain Eukaryota; kingdom Metazoa; phylum Chordata; class Chondrichthyes; order Carcharhiniformes; family Scyliorhinidae; genus Scyliorhinus; species Scyliorhinus torazame. The sequence goes on from NC_092717.1 coordinate 6,950,740, forward strand.
CAATATCCCAGAGAACGTTTTATAAAACTCCACTGGGAACCCGTCCGGCCCCGGGGCTTTACCCGACTGCATGGCCTTCAGACCCTCCACTATCTCTTCCAACCCAATCGGGGCCCCCAGCCCTTCTACCAGCTCCCCGTCCACCATTGGGAGATTCAGCCCCTCCAAGGGGTGCCTCATCCCCTACGGCCCCGTAGGGGGTTCCGACCTGTACAGCCTGCTGTAGAAATCCCTAAACACCTTATTCACCCCTACTGAATCACCAACCAGGTTCCCGTCAGCATCCTTTACTTTTCCTATCTCCCTGGCTGCCTCCCTCTTTCTACGTTGCTGTGCAAGCATTCTGCTGGCCTTCTCTAAATGCTCATAGATCGCCCCCCTCGCCTTTCTCAGCTGCTGCACCGCCCTCCCTGTGGTTAACAAGCCGAACTCCGCCTGCAGCCTCCGACGTTCCCTTAGAAGCCCTGCCTCTGGGGTCTCCGCATACCTCCTATCGATCTGTAGTATCTCCTTTACCAGTCGGTCCGTCTCTGCCCTGTCCACCTTCTCCCTGTGGGCGCGTATCGAGATCAGCTCCCCTCTGACCACCGCCTTCAGTGCTTCCCAGACCACTGCTGCTGAAATTTCCCCTGTGTCATTGACCTGCAGGTAGCTCTGAATACATTTCCTCAGCCGCTCGCACCCCTTCGTCGGCCAAAAGTCCAACCTCCAGTGCGGGCGCTGGTTACTGTCTTTACTAACCTGCAGGTCAACCCAGTGTGGAGCATGGTCTGAGATTGTGATCGCCGAGTACCCCGTGTCCACCACCCCTGCCAGTACGGCCCTGCTCAAAATAAAGAAATTAATCCGGGAGTACACTTTATGCACGTGTAAGTAGAAGGAGAACTCCTTCACCCTCGGCTGCCCAAACCTCCATGGATCCTGCCCCCCATCAGCTCCATGAACCGTCTTAGTTCCTTTGCCATTGCTGGCACCCTGCCCGTTTTCGAGCCTGACCGGTCCAAGCCAGGGTCCATAACTGTGTTGAAGTCCCCGCCTCCCATGACCAACCTGTGCGAGTCCAGGTCCGGTATCTTCCCCAGCAACCCCTTTATAAACTCCACATCATCCCAATTTAGCGCATACACATTTACTAATACCACCTGCACCCCCTCCAGTTTCCCACTGACTATAATGTACTGACGTCCCACATCAGAGATTATTCTACCCGCCTCAAACACCACCCGCTTATTGATCAAGATCGTGACCCCCTCTAGTCTTTGAATCCAGTCCCGAGTGAAAGAACTGACTGACCCAGCCTTTCCTCAATCTAACCTGGTCAGTTACTCTAAGGTGCGTCTCCTGCAACATTACCACATCCCCCTTCAGTCCCCTAAGATGCGCGAACACAAGTGCCCTCTTGACCGGCCCATTTAACCCTCAAACATTCCAGGTGATCAGCCTGGTTGGGGGGCTCATTGCCCCCCCCCCCCCCCTTCGCCGATCAGCCATCCCCTTTTTTGGGCCCGCCTCCAGCCCATGGTCTGCGCCTCCACCGGCCCACCCCCAGGCAGCCTCCGCCCCAAACCTCCTCTCTGTCCCTTAGCCCAAGTCCCTCCCTCGTCAGTAGAACATTTACCCCCCTCCCCCACCCCCCAGTAACAACATTCTGTAACACAACCCCTTTAATAAGCCGAACATATGCACACCCCCCACTGCGCTTCCGTGAGCTAGCCCGCCCAGCTAGCTTAATGGCCCCACCCCTGGCGCCGGATAGTCTCCCACCTATTGTTCCCTCCCCACCCTCCCCCCGCTCATACAAACATACTCCAACATCAAATAACCCACACACAATTGCCTGACAGAAAAACACATAAGATCAAAACAAGCACACCTCCATCCCCCAACAGTGCAAATGAAAACCTTAACTCACTCAGCTCTACCGCTGGTCCTAAATCAATGCAAAAGGCATTACAAACAGCTTCCACAAAACAAAAAACGAGAATCTTTTTTTAAATAAAAAGAACAGAAAAAAAAACAAGAACGTTGCAGCAAAGTTCAAAAGTTCTCCGTCCACCACCAGTCCTTTCCTTTTCGCGACGTCCAGCGCGTCCTCAGGCGACTCGAAATAAAAGTGCTGTTCCTCGTGCGTGACCCAGAGACGGGCCAGATACAACAGTCCGAACCTCACCTTTTTCTTAAAAAGGATCGACATAATCTGGTTGAAGCCTGCTCTTCTCCTGGCCACCTCCACACTCAGGTCTTGGTAGACCCGCAGGATACTGTTGTCCCACTTACAGCTCCGTGTCTGCTCCTTATCCAAGTACCTGTGGAATCTCACCACCATTGCCCTCAGGGGGTCTCCCATTCGCGGCTTCCTCACGACGCTCTGTGAGCCCTGTCCACCTCCAAGGGCCGGGAGAATGCCCCATCCCCCAGCAGCTTCTCAAACATGTCCGCGATGTATGCCCCAGGGTCCGCTCCTTCGGGCCCCTCCGGGAGCCCAGCGGTTCTCAAGTTCTGCCGGCGGGACCTATTCCCTAGGTCCTCTACCTTCTCCAGGAGCTTCTTCTGCTGGTCTCTCAGCATCTCCACCTCCAACTCCACCGCAGTTTGATGTTCCTCCTGCTCAGCCAGCACCTTCTCCACCTTCTGGATCGCCCGATCCTGGGCGTCCAATCTAAGCTCCAGCCGCTCAAAAAGCCAGTCCCGTTTCTGCTTAGCAAAGCCTTCCTGAATAACTTGCATCAGCTGCTCCGTTGACCGCTGGGTCGACAAACCAGAGGTCCGGTCCTCCGCCATGCTGTCTCCCGCTGCAGCTTCAGCCCAAGCCTCCTCTGTCTTTCTGTTTCTGCCTTTACGAGCACTTCTAGTCCTTCTCTCCGTGCACCGATGTGGGAATTCAGTACACAATTGCCTCTGTCATCAGTTTTACAATTCAAGTCCGGTAGAAAACCGGGGGAAAAGGTCAAAAGTCCGACCAGAGCGGGAGCCACCAAATGTGCGACTCACTCCTTCACAGCCGCCACCGGAAGTCGTTCCCACCCTTTCTGAGATGGAACTTTGTTAGATAACCGGTGAGGGGGTGGGGAAAATCACAGAACGAGATCTTGCCACCGAGATTCCCGTTTAACCGGTCCCGTGAGATTTTCCACCAGCATCTCCATTTTTGCCCCTGGCGAATTCGGGCAGGAAATGGCCAGCTTAGTGTGAAGTAAATGGTGTAAATCGAACAACAAGTCCTGGAGATTCACAGCTCACTGTGCATGCCCGCCCCCTGTATCCGTTAGCTGATTTGCGTATCATTAACACTGCAGCATGATCCAATCCCAGCAATATAAAACAATTTGGATCATTTAGAACTAGCTTATTCCTCCACTGTAATATTCTACTTGCCGCTGGAATGTATGATTTTTAAGGCCTCACGTTACAACCCTCCAGAGATACAGTGTGAGAGTTGCAGCAATGTCAAAGGTGGGAAAGGTTTGATTTAAGAGTATTTGAGACATGCGTACTGCAATCTGACTAAGTTTGGCCCAGCAGGAAGCGCCCCAGCTTTCTGGCCCTCCTTTGGCAGGTAGCTGACCCCCAGACAGAGATTTGCCATCTCACCTTCTGTGCAGCTTCAATAAGACATAAATGTTGAACAATCACACCAAAGGGAAATGATCTTGTTCTGAAAAAATACACCTGCCATAAACAGGCAGCAAGGAACTGGAAGAGTAACTGCACTGGAACTCCCTGAGCCCAGAGAGTCATTAACTAAAGTGTACACACATGAAAACACACCCACAGACACACAGACATACAAATGCACACACAGACATAGACACAAACATAAACACAGACATACACACACAAATATGCAAACACAGACACACACACAGACACACAGACTCACACACACGTGCAGTGTAAGGGTCTAGAATAGGCAGTGTTACTGCCCACAATGTAATGCAAATTAACACATGACCTGGGTGTGGAAGGCAGTCTTGGACTGGAGAGAGACGTGTGTAGAGGCAAGCTCGGAGACAGCTCCTAACTTAGACTGGATACGGTATATAGTTACAAAGTTATGTACAGTTAATTATCACTTACCGTTGAACTGCATAAGACTCAGAACCTCTCGGTGGGCAGCACGGTAGCATTGTCGTGGGCAGCACGGTAGCATTGTGGATAGCACAATTGCTTCACAGCTCCAGGGTCGCAGGTTCGATTCCGGCTTGAGTCACTGTCTGTGCGGAGTCTGCACGTCCTCCCCGTGTGGGCGTGGGTTTCCTCCGGGTGCTCCGGTTTCCTCCCACAGTCCAAAGATGTGCAGGTTAGGTGGATTGGCCATGATAAATCGCCCTTAGTGTCCAAAATTGCCCTTAGTGTTGGGTGGGGTTGCTGGGTTGTGGGGATAGGGTGGAGGTGTTGACCTTGGGTAGGGTGCTCTCTCCAGGAGCCGGTGCGGACTCGATGGGCCGAATGGCCTCCTTCTGCACTGTAAATTCTATGATAATCTATGAGGGGCTCATTTTCATTGTGCCAGTTTTTGCATGCTTTGCGAAGCGTGCCATTATATAGAATTTACAGCACAAAAGTCAGGCCATTCAGCCCGATTGCTTTGTGCTGGTGTTCAAGCTCCACACAAACCTCCTTGCACCTTATCTCATCTCCCCTCCCATCCCCGCATCCTTCTATTTCTCTCTCCCTCATCTGTTTATCCAGCATCCCCCTTAAATACCTCAGTGTTATTCATTGCAAACCACTCCCTGTGGGAGTGAGTCCCACATTCTCCCCTCTCCCTGGATAAAGAAGTTTCTCCTAAGTTCCCTGTTGGATTTATGAGTCACTATCTTATCTTTACAGCCCCTGGTGCCCATACAGCTGGAAACATCTTCTCCACATCTACCCAAATAAACAGCCTTAATGAGTTCCGTCTTTCCAGCCTTGGCACCCTCATTGTGCCTTCCTGTTACCCCATCGCCAGTGTCTGTGTCTGTACATTGTGGAATAGGAGCAGTATTAATAAACACTGAAGGGTTGTGGAGCTCAAGTGGAGGTTCTGAGTGACAGAGTTGTTTCAGACACTGTCTGGAGTTTTACTCTGAGTGAGGGATGATGTTGGCTTTGGACGGTACGTGGCTTCTGCAGGAGACTCAGTCAGTTTGAACAGATATTCTGACTTTACTTATTTCCAAGTACAAGGAAAATCAAACCGTATAGGTTATTTAACTTTTAGGCGAACAGAGGGAGGAAACTTGGAAGAGGGATATGTGTGAAGGATGGCTGGTTCTTTATCGTTCCATCTTAAACTGGTGCCCAAAGTTAGAGTGACCTGTCCCTCCAGCTTTCAACCACAGACACTCCATTACACAGAGCAATGGGGCACTAACAGAGAAATGCATCGCAACGCTTTGTTGATGCTGCATTAACACTTCTAGAACTCAAGTAAGTTAAGACAAAATCTTGGCCGACACTCCATTGCGACAGCTCGCCACGGCAACAAATACTGAAAAGTCTGTCCCGCTCCTTCAGTGCAAAAAACATTTGAAGAATGTCACTTGCCCCCCTCAAAGCTTCTCACTGTTTCGAATGATGGTTAATATATTCATACTGTCCCCTGATGAAAGCAGAAGGCCACTGTGGGGGTTAACACCTTCACCACTTCCAAATAACATTGTACAATCAGGACTTGTATCAGTACAGTCACGGGTGCACAGTCAGTGTGTGGAGCCGTGTCACCAGGTTCTGTTATGATGAGGGTGTTGGATCTGGTCTCGTGTTTACAGGCTTGTTTATACACAGAGCAATCTTTCCTTTTAATGGACTGAAGAGAGGCCAAATCGAAAGATGTCTGGTGGCGACTGAGATTCTCCCTGTCTGTTCGAAACACTCAACAATACTTTCACCAGAGTGCAGCTCCGGCTTTTCGATACATTTAGCACAACTGAGCAAAATCTATTTGTGCCAGGCAGGGTGAAGGACAGCTGTGAAGCACCTGTGTGTTCGGTGGGGGTAAGGTTCCCCCCCACCCCCTAGCCCCAGGAAACATAACAAATACAGAATATAAACGGAACATTGGACACAACCTGCATGTGGCAATTAAACCACATTCTTTACCAATCAAACAGGAGCTCCTCCATGGGGTGAATCGTTTTTTAAAATAAACTTACTGAACCAATTCATTTTTTCCAATTAAGGGCCAATTTAGCGTGGCCAATCCACCTAACCTGCACATCTTTGGGTTGTGGGGGCGAAACCCACGCAGACACGGGGAGAATGTGCAAACTCCACACGGACTGTGACCCAGAGCCGGGATCGAACCTGGGACCTCAGCGCCGTGAGGCTGCAGTGCTAACCACTACGCCCCATTGCTGCCCTCCATGGGGTGAATCTTGACCTTGTGCGGTCTTGTTGGTCTCATTCTTCACATCTCTCCCCAACTTTATTTCTATTGAAGTGACTGAAGTGAGGTGTCAGGCAGAGCTGACGATTTGCTATCACTCCAGTTATGGAATCATAGAATGGTTGCAGCACAGAGGGAGGCTATTTACCCCATCACATCTGTGCCCCCTCCCTGCAAGAGTAACTCAGCTAATCCCAGTCTCCCGCCTTCTCCTCACTGCCCTGCGCTGCTTTTTCCCATCAACTGGTTCTCCAATTATGTTTTGAAAGCCGCAATTGAACCTGCATCCACCACACCATCCATCCCAGATCCTAATCACTCGCTGTAGTACCCAATTCATTTTTCCTATTAAGGGGCAATTTAGCGTGGCCAATCCACCTACCCTGCACAGCTTTGAGTTGTGGGGGCGAAACCCACGCAGACACGGGGAGAATGTGCAAACTCCACACGGACAGTGACCCAGAGCCGGGATCGAACCTGGGACCTCGGCGCCGTGAGGCAGCAATGTTAACCACTGCGCCACTCTGCTGCCCTGGTGTGTTAGATTTTAGCGCAGGGTCAAAAACGGCTACCCACTTTAACCTGCGCTGCTAACTCAGAGGGTGCTGCTTCAGAATATCGCTGGAACAAAATCCATAAACTGCTCATTTAAACCACATTCATTCATAAACCATCGTTGTCACGCAAAGCCCGACATCTGCAATCGAACAAAACGTACTTCCAGGGTCATCAAACAGGAATGCTCCTTTCATAAAAATAAAGCAGCATCTAAAACAGAACACCGTGTACTAAATATACGCAGCATATACAACCACATAGCATAGTTGGCTTGCGAGTAGCTTTCATACAAACACATCTCTATTGGACCAGCTTTCAGAGTATCCTGAACAATTGCAGTATTGTAAATGCAGGAGAGCCGTCCAGCTTCTGACCAACATCAGCATATCTTGTCAAGGTTCACCAGCTTGATTGGGGCTTTCGTATCGCGGGATCCAGGCTGTCACATCCAGCATGCCGCAGATTACTTTGAGCTTGGCATGCGAAGATCATCCAATACAACAAGAGAAAGTTGTATTTATACAGCCTCTTTAACACAGTAAAACATTCCTAGCTGCTTCACAGGCACCATATCGATCAAATGACTGACATCAAGTTACATGAGGAGGTCTGAGGGCAGGTCGCAAAAGCCCGGTCAAAGAGGGAGTATTGAGGAGCTTCTTAAAGGAGGAGAGAGGAGTGGGGAGATTTAGGGAGGGAATTCCAGAGCTTCGAGTCCAGGCAGCTGAAGACACGGCCACCAGCGTTGGAGGGGCGGAAATTGAGGATGCGCACGAGGCCTGAATTGGAGAGAACACAGATTGTTTTGGACGGTTGTGAGGCTGGAGGAGGCTACACTGATAGGGAGGGTGGAAGGGACTGGAGGAGGTTACAGAGATAGGGAAGGTGGAAGGGACTGGAGGAGGTTACAGAGATAGGGAGGGTGGAAGGGACTGGAGGAGGTTACAGAGATAGGGAGGGTGGAAGGGACTGGAGGAGGTTACAGAGATAGAGAGGGTGGAAGGGACTGGAGGAGGTTACAGAGATAGGGAGGGTGGAAGGGACTGGAGGAGGTTACAGAGATAGGGAGGGTGGAAGGGACTGGAGGAGGTTACAGAGATAGGGAGGGTGGAAGGGACTGGAGGAGGTTACAGAGATAGGGAGGGTGGAAGGGACTGGAGGAGGTTACAGAGATAGGGAGGGTGGAAGGGACCGGAGGAGGTTACAGAGATAGGGAGGGTGGAAGGGACTGGAGGAGGTTACAGAGATAGGGAGGGTGGAAGGGACTGGACGAGGTTACAGAGATAGGGAGGGTGGAAGGGACTGGAGGAGGTTACAGAGATAGGGAGGGTGGAAGGGACTGGAGGAGGTTACAGAGATAGGGAGGGTGGAAGGGACTGGAGGAGGTTACAGAGATAGGGAAGGTGGAAGGGACTGGAGGAGGTTACAGAGATAGGGAGGGTGGAAGGGACTGGAGGAGGTTACAGAGATAGGGAGGGTGGAAGACACTGGAGGAGGTTACAGAGATAGGGAGGGTGTAAGGGACTGGAGGAGGTTACAGAGATAGGGAGGGTGTAAGGGACTGGAGGAGGTTACAGAGATAGGGAGGGTGGAAGGGACTGGAGGAGGTTACAGAGATAGGGAGGGTGGAAGGGACTGGAGGCGGTTACAGAGATAGGGAGGGTGGAAGGGACTGGAGGAGGTTACAGAGATAGGGAAGGTGGAAGGGACTGGAGGAGGTTACAGAGATAGGGAAGGTGGAAGGGATTGGACGAGGTTACAGAGATAGGGAGGGTGGAAGGGACTGGAGGAGGTTACAGAGATAGGGAGGGTGGAAGGGACTGGAGGAGGTTACAGAGATAGGGAAGGTGGAAGGGACTGGAGGAGGTTACAGAGATAGGGAGGGTGGAAGGGACTGGAGGAGGTTACAGAGATAGGGAGGGTGGAAGGGACTGGAGGAGGTTACAGAGATAGGGAGGGTGGAAGGGACTGGAGGAAGTTACAGAGGTAGGGAGTAAAGGAGGCAGTGGAAGGATTTGCAAAGAAGGAAAAGAATTTTGAAATTCAGGCATTGTCAGCCTAATGTAGGTCAACAAGCACATGGGGGCGGTGGATGAATGATACCTGGTGTGAGTTAGGACCTGGCAGCAGAGTTTTGGATGAGCTGAGTTTAATGACGAGTGAAAGATGGCACTCCGGCTGGGAGAGAATTAGGACAGTCGATTCTGGAGGTAACAAAGGCATGAGGTCCGACATGAGTTCTTCCATCATTGGGGCAGCTGGTGCCCTCTGCAGGTTCTGCGTTGTCTTGTATCCAGCCTGAGTTGAAGCAGTAACAGCAGGAGGTTCAGGCACTGACAGTTAGAGAATGAGATCTTACCTTGCGCAGCCACTGTGTGTTGTTGTCCGATCTGTTCTCCAGCTGCTGCAGCTTCTGCGGCGGCCACTCTTGCTCTTCCTGGGGCGCGTCCCTCTGAAGGGAATTGCTGCTGTGGTGCTCGGGAGACGTGCGACAGCCCCCCTCGGGTTCGGGCAGGACGAAGGTGTAGCTGCACGCTCCGTTCTGGATCCTGCTGAGCCTCCTGCGGCCTCCCTCCATCCCCCTGGACTGGCCACTACAGCCAGCGTGAACCAGGGCAGCACACAGCAGGGCCACAGCGAGCGAATCCATCGCCCACATTTCCTCTGCCGCCCTCTCACTGACTCCTTTACCTTTGCTCGTCAATCCTCTCGGTGAAACCCAATGAAATTCTGGAGGCAACGGCAACGATTTCACCTTCGGCTCTTTAACTGATTATAATTTTGAGTTAGACAGAGCAGGTGATTTAAAAAGTATTCTTCTAAAATATCAAAAATTGAACGAGTGACAGTCTGCTTTTCCTCTCTCCCAGGGGCTGTCTCACTCACTTCAGCACCAACCCTCAATGAAAGCATTTGGCTGTTTCTCAGTCTGTTGTCGATTAAAGCTCCTTCAGCCCATGTACTGAGCTCGAGGCTGTAAACTCCTCATTGAATCCTGACTGAAGAACACAGCGTAAGCTCAGGCTGGAGGGAAACGTCCAAAGACTTTGACAGGAATGTGTGCGCCACTATGCTAAGGATGTCTGATACCCCAGTTTTACAGGGATCATCTTACAACACACAAAAAAAATCCACTGCTGGTATCTGACCTCAAGCACATGGAGCAATCCAGCCCCCTGTTGTCCTTATCTGGTTGCGTCCACCTTCCAGCTTCCCTCTGTCCATCGGCCAGTGAAAGCTAAGTTCTCTTTGGACGTGAAGAATCTCAGAATCCACAAACTCTGTTCAGAAGCTGCCGTCTGCAGCCTGGTGTTGCAGCAAAACAGCAAATTTACTGCAGGCAATTAGAATAAATTACATGGCTCTGTGAACTGCTCAGGACCCAGCAGATTTAATAAAAGCAGAGCACAGTCAGAGATTACACGGAATTCCTGATCATTTCACTGCTTTCCTCTACTTTTGAATCTCTGCCAACTGCTGACAGACTTGTCAACTTCTGCTTTCTTACACTTTCAGATCAGTCTAACCTCCTCCTCTCCCTCCCACTCGCACACGAACACACATATTCTCGACTCCCTCTCACAATCTCTCTCACTTTCCCTCCCACATTCTCTATCTCATTCATTTTCATTTTCACTTTCTCTCTCACTCTCTCATGTTCTGTCTGCCTCTCTTTCATTCATTTTCATTCTCACTTTCTCACATTCTCACTTTCTCTCATTCTCTCGTGTTCTCTCTCCCCTCTCTCGCTCTCATCATTTTCGCTCTCACATTCCCTCCCTCGCGTTCTCTCACATTCGCTCTCAATTTCTCTCTCATTCTCTCACGTTCCTCCTCTCATACGCTCACTCACATTCCCTCTTTCACTCTCTTGCATTCTCACTTTCACAAATCATTCTCTCTCTCACTTTCTCTCCCCCACATGCTCAACCTCTCTCTCGTTCTCTTCCTCCCATTCTCTCTTTCTCACATTCTCTCGCTCTCGGTCGTATTCTCTCTCTCACACACTCTCACACTCCCTTCACCAATCAACCCTATTGGATGATACTGTGCAATTACATAGTAATTGACGATGATCAGACTGGTATCTCAGTACAGAGCATGTCAATGTCTCTAGTGCTTTGATGATAAACTGCAGCATAGAAGCTCCTGCACTGCGATATGAGGCTGTACAGCTGTAGAATGCACATGTCATTTATTTTCTGCCCACAAGGGCTGAGTGAGCTGTGTCCCATTGATCACCCTCTGGGCATTGGGGAATATCGACACACAAAAAACTCACAGCAGGCGGAGGCAACTTTGGGGTTTTGACAGTTTTCTCAATTGCTGGCAGTTGTTGGCAGTGAGTAGGTCTGCCTTTCACCTCTGACACCCGCGTTCAAACTCAGCCTTCGTGTAAGCGGCTTTAATCATGGATTATCGCTAAGGAACTCTGTAAATGTTACAGTTCTCTGAAGTATCAGAAAGTGCAGCAGACACTGAATTATTGTCACACCAAACGGACAGCCCAGAAACAGGCCATTCGGCCTGCTCCATTTAGGCTCCACATGAGCCTCCTCCTAGCCCCTCTTCAGCTAGTCCCGGTCCCATGTCCTTCTATTCCTTTCTCCCTCTTGTGCTTATCCAACTTACCCCTTAAATGTAACTCTGTTATTGACCACTCCCCATGGGAACGAGTCCCACATTCTCCCCACTCCCTGTGGGAGTGAGTCCCACATTCTCCCCACTCCCTGTGGGAGCGAGTCCCACATACTCCCCACTCCCTGTGGGAGCGAGTCCCACAGTCTCCCCCCTCCCTGTGGGAGCGAGTCCCACATTCTCCCCACTCCCTGTGGGAGCGAGTCCCACATTCTCCCCACTCCCTGTGGGAGCGAGTCCCACATTCTCCCCACTCCCTGTGGGAGCGAGTCCCACATTCTCCCCACTCCCTGTGGGAGCGAGTCCCACATTCTCCCCTCTCCCTGTGGGAGCGAGTTCCACATTCTCCCCACTCCCTGTGGGAGCGAGTGCCACATTCTCTCCACTCCCCGGGCATCATTCTCCGACCCCCCAGCAGGTCGGAGAATGGCCTTTGGCCGCCGTGAATCCCGCCCCCGCCGGTTGCCCAACTCTCCGGCACCGGATATTCGTCGGGGGCGGGAATCGGGCCGCACCGGTTGGCGGGCCCCCCCCCGCTGGATTCTCCGACCCGGATGGGCCGAAATCCCGACGATAAATTGCCTGTCCCGCCGGCGTGGATTAAACCACCTTTTGAACGGCGGGACAAGGCAGCGCGGGCGGGCTCCGGGGTCCTGGGGGGGGGGGGGCGCGGGGTGATCTGACCCCGGGGGGTGCCCCCAGGGTGGCCTGGCCCGCGATCGGGGCCCACCGATCCGCGGGCGGGCCTGTGCCTTGGGGGCACTCTTTCCCTTCCGCCTTCGCCGCGGTCTCCATCATGGCGGAGGCTGAAGAGACTCCCTCCACTGCGCATGTGTGGGAAACTGTCAGCGGCCGCTGACGCTCCCGCGCATGCGCCCGCCCGGGGATGTCATTTCCTCCGCTTCAGCTGGCGGGGCAACAAAGGCCGTTTCCGCCAGCTGGCGGGGCGGAAATTCCTCCGGCGCCGGCCTAGCCCCTCAATGTTGGGGCTCGGGCCCCCAAAGATGCGGAGCATTCCGCACCTTTGGGGTGGCGCGATGCCCATCTGATTGGCACCGTTTTGGGCGCCAGTCGGCGGACATCGCGCCGTTTCGCGAGAATTTCATCCCCCGTGAGAGCGAGTCCCACATTCTCCCCACTCCCTGTGGGAGCGAGTCCCACATTCTCCCCACTCCCTGTGGGAGCGAGACCCACATTCTCCCCACTGCCTGTGGGAGCGAGTCCCACATTCTCCCCACTCCCTTTGGGAGTGAGACCCACATTCTCCCCACTCCCCGTGGAAGCGTGTCCCACATTCTCCCCACTCCCTGTGGAAGCGAGTCGCACATTCCTCCCCACTCCCTGTGGAAGCGAGTCCCACATTCTCCCCACTCCCTGTGGGAGCGAGACCCACATTCTCCCCACTGCCTGTGGGAGCGAGTCCCACATTCTCCCCACTCCCTGTGGGAGCGAGTCCCACATTCTCCCCACTCCCTGTGGGAGCGAGACCCACATTCTCCCCACTGCCTGTGGGAGCGAGTCCCACATTCTCCCCACTCCCTTTGGGAGTGAGACCCACATTCTCCCCACTCCCCGTGGAAGCGTGTCCCACATTCTCCCCACTCCCTGTGGAAGCGAGTCGCACATTCTCCCCACTCCCTGTGGAAGCGAGTCCCACATTCTCCCCACTCCCTGTGGGAGCGAGACCCACATTCTCCCCACTGCCTGTGGGAGCGAGTCCCACATTCTCCCCACTCCCTGTGGGAGAGGGTCCCACATTCTCCCCACTCCCCGTGGGAGCGAGTCCCACAGGTCTCCCCACTCCCTGTGGGAGCGAGTCCCACATTCTCCCCGCTCCCTTTGGGAGTGAGACCCACATTCTCCCCACTCCCTGTGGGAGCGAGTCCCACATTCTCCCCCACTGCCCTTTGGGAGTGAGACCCACATTCTCCCCCACTGCCTGTGGGAGCGAGTCCCACATTCTCCCCACTCCCTTTGGGAGTGAGACCCACATTCTCCCACTCCCCGTGGAAGCTGTGTCCCACATTCTCCCCACTCCCTGTGGAAGCGAGTCGCACATTCTCCCCACTCCTGTGGGAGCGAGTCCCACATTCTCCCCACTCCCCTGTGGGAGAGAGTCCCACATTCTCCCCACTCCCTGTGGAAGCGAGTCCCACATTCTCCCCACTCCCTGTGGAAGCGAGTCCCACATTCTCCCCACTCCCTGTGGGAGTGAGTCGAACATTCTCCCCACTCCCCGTAGGAGCGAGTCCCACATTCTCCCCACTCCCTGTGGGAGCGAGTCCCACATTCTCCCCACTCCCTGTGGGAGCGAGTCCCACATTCTCCCACTCCCTGTGGGAGCGAGTCCCACATTCTCCCCACTCCCTTTGGGAGTGAGACCCACATTCTCCCCACTGCCTGTGGGAGCGGGTCCCACATTCTCCCCACTCCCTTTGGGAGTGAGACCCACATTCTCCCCCACTCCCCGTGGAAGCGTGTCCACATTCTCCCCACTCCCTGTGGAAGCGAGTCGCACATTCTCCCCACTCCCTGTGGAAGCGAGTCCCACATTCTCCCCCCACTCCCTGTGGAGTGAGTCGAATATTCTCCCCACTCCCCGTAGGAGCGAGTCCCACATTCTCCCCATTCCCTGTGGGAGCGAGTCCCACATTCTCCCCATTCCCTGTGGGAGCGAGTCCCCACATTCTCCCCACACCCTGTGGGAGCGAGTCCCACATTCTCCCCACTCCCTGTGGGAGCGAGTCCCACATTCTCCCCACTCCCTGTGGGAGCGAGTCCCACATTCTCCCCACTCCCTGTGGGAGGCGAGTCCCACATTCTCCCCACTCCCTTTGGGAGTGAGACCCACATTCTCCCCACTGCCTGTGGGAGCGGGTCCCACATTCTCCCCCACTCCCTTTGGGAGTGAGACCCCACATTCTCCCCACTCCCCGTGGAAGCGTGTCCCACATTTCTCCCCACTCCCTGTGGAAGCGAGTCGCACATTTTCCCCACTCCCTGTGGAAGCGAGTCCCACATTCTCCCCACTCCCTGTGGGAGTGAGTCGAACATTCTCCCCACTCCCCGTAGGAGCGAGTCCCACATTCTCCCCATTCCCTGTGGGAGCGAGTCCCACATTCTCCCCATTCCCTGTGGGAGCGAGTCCCACATTCTCCCCACTCCCTGTGGGAGCGAGTCCCACATTCTCCCCACTCCCTGTGGGAGCGAGTCCCACATTCTCCCCATTCCCTGTGGGAGCGAGTCCCACATTCTCCCCACTCCCTGTGGGAGCGAGTCCCACATTCTCCCCATTCCCTGTGGGAGCGAGTCCCACATTCTCCCCACTCCCTGTGGGAGCAAGTCCCACATTCTCCCCACTCCCTGTGGGAGCGAGTCCCACATTCTCCCCCACTCCCTGTGGGAGCGAGTCCCACATTCTCCCCATTCCCTGTGGGAGCGAGTCCCACATTCTCCCCACTCCCTGTGGGAGTGAGTCGAACATTCTCCCCACTCCCCGTAGGAGCGAGTCCCACATTCTCCCCATTCCCTGTGGGAGCAAGTCCCACATTCTCCCCCACTCCCTGTGGGAGCGAGTCCCACATACTCCCCACTCCCTGTCGGAGTGAGTCCCACAGTCTCCCCCCTCCCTGTGGGAGCGAGGTCCCACATTCTCCCCACTCCCTGTGGAAGCGAGTCGCACATTCTCCCCACTCCCTGTGGAAGCGAGTCCCCACATTCTCCCCACTCCCTGTGGAAGCGAGTCCCACATTCTCCCCCACTCCCTGTGGGAGCGAGACCCACATTCTCCCCACTGCCTGTGGAGCGAGTCCCACATTCTCCCCACTCCCTTTGGGAGTGAGACCCACATTCTCCCCACTGCCTGTGGGAGCGGGTCCCACATTCTCCCCACTCCCTTTGGGAGTGAGACCCCACATTCTCCCCACTGCCTGTGGGAGCGGGTCCCACATTCTCCCCACTCCCTTTGGGAGTGAGACCCACATTCTCCCCACTCCCCGTGGAAGCGTGTCCCACATTCTCCCCACTCCCTGTGGAAGCGAGTCGCACATTTTCCCCACTCCCTGTGGAAGCGAGTCCCACATTCTCCCCACTCCCTGTGGGAGTGAGTCGAACATTCTCCCCCACTCCCCGTAGGAGCGAGTCCCACATTCTCCCCATTCCCTGTGGGAGCGAGTCCCACATTCTCCCCATTCCCTGTGGGAGCGAGTCCCACATTCTCCCCACTCCCTGTGGGAGCGAGTCCCACATTCTCCCCACTCCCTGTGGGAGCGAGTCCCACATTCTCCCCATTCCCTGTGGGAGCGAGTCCCACATTCTCCCCACTCCCTGTGGGAGCGAGTCCCACATTCTCCCCATTCCCTGTGGGAGCGAGTCCCACATTCTCCCCCACTCCCTGTGGGAGCAAGTCCCACATTCTCCCACACTCCCTGTGGGAGCGAGTCCCACATTCTCCCCACTCCCTGTGGAGCGAGTCCCACATTCTCCCCATTCCCTGTGGGAGCGAGTCCCACATTCTCCCCACTCCCTGTGGGAGTGAGTCGAACATTCTCCCCACTCCCCGTAGGAGCGAGTCCCACATTCTCCCCATTCCCTGTGGGAGCAAGTCCCACATTCTCCCCACTCCCTGTGGGAGCGAGTCCCACATACTCCCCACTCCCTGTCGGAGTGAGTCCCACAGTCTCCCCCCCTCCCTGTGGGAGCGAGTCCCACATTCTCCCCACTCCCTGTGGAAGCGAGTCGCACATTCTCCCCACTCCCTGTGGAAGCGAGTCCCACATTCTCCCCACTCCCTGTGGAAGCGAGTCCCACATTCTCCCCACTCCCTGTGGGAGCGAGACCCACATTCTCCCCACTGCCTGTGGGAGCGAGTCCCACATTCTCCCCACTCCCTTTGGGAGTGAGACCCACATTCTCCCCACTGCCTGTGGGAGCGGGTCCCACATTCTCCCCACTCCCTTTGGGAGTGAGACCCACATTCTCCCCACTCCCCGTGGAAGCGTGTCCCACATTCTCCCCACTCCCTGTGGAAGCGAGTCCCACATTCTCCCCACTCCCTGTGGAAGCGAGTCGCACATTCTCCCCACTCCCTGTGGAAGCGAGTCCCACATTCTCCCCACTCCCTGTGGGAGTGAGTCGAACATTCTCCCCACTCCCCGTAGGAGCGAGTCCCACATTCTCCCCATTCCCTGTGGGAGCGAGTCCCACATTCTCCCCATTCCCTGTGGGAGCGAGTCCCACATTCTCCCCACTCCCTGTGGGAGCGAGTCCCACATTCTCCCCCACTCCCTGTGGGAGCGAGTCCCACATTCTCCCCATTCCCTGTGGGAGCGAGTCCCACATTCTCCCCACTCCCTGTGGGAGCGAGTCCCACATTCTCCCCATTCCCTGTGGGAGCGAGTCCCACATTCTCCCCACTCCCTGTGGGAGCAAGTCCCACATTCTCCCCACTCCCTGTGGGAGCGAGTCCCACATTCTCCCCACTCCCTGTGGGAGCGAGTCCCACATTCTCCCCATTCCCTGTGGGAGCGAGTCCCACATTCTCCCCACTCCCTGTGGGAGTGAGTCGAACATTCTCCCCACTCCCCGTAGGAGCGAGTCCCACATTCTCCCCATTCCCTTTGGGAGCAAGTCCCACATTCTCCCCACTCCCTGTGGGAGCGAGTCCCACATACTCCCCACTCCCTGTGGGAGCGAGTCCCACATTCTGCCCACTCCCTGTGGGAGCGAGTCCCACATTCTCCCCACTTCCAGTGGGAGTGAGTTCCACAACCACACCACTCTCTGGGTAAAGAAGTTTCTCCTGAATTCCCGATTGGATTTACGAGTGATCGTCTTATATTTATGACCCCAAATTCTGCTCTTGCCCACAAGTGAAAACGCCTTCACTGCAAATGCCCAGTCAAAGCCCATTCTGGGCACCATCTGAAAAGGTGGGGAACGCTGACTCCATAAATGATTTGAAAAGGGAGCTGGACAGGAGTTTGAGGAGGAGGAACTGGCAGGGTGCCGGAGAAAGGGCAGGAGTGGAGGAAGAAGGATGACCGCTGTTCCAAAGGGCCAGCACAGACATGATAGGCTGAATGGCCTCCTGTTCTGTAAGATTCTGTGATTCTAAATCTGAAAGAGCTCCGTCAGCCGCAGGGTTGGTTTATGATTGGGCTCTCAGTTCTGATTGCTGTCACCATCCAGATCTATTCTGCACCTCGATATTCTTTATGTAATAAAGAGGCAGGAACTGTTTGCAGACATCAGGCCTGGGCTACGTAAATAAGCAGCCGTCTTGGACAAACATGATTCCACAAACATCAATGAAAGGACTGACATTCATTCCTCTTTGGTGATATTACTAAGAAGGAGAGAAAGAACTTGCATCTTTATAGCCGTTCCCACTTTCCCCTGGGAGATGCTGAGGTTAATGACTCCACCATCGCTCCTGCCCTCTCGACCACACCAACACTAGCCAGGAACTGAGGCGGGATGGCATCACTGGGGCTCAGTGGGGCAGTGTTCTTCCCTCTCAGTCCCCAAGTTCTGGGTTCAAGTCCCACTCCAGGGACTGAGCACAACATCCAGGCTGATGCTTGAGGGAGTGCTGCGTTGTCAGGGATGCAATCTTAGCAGATAAGACATTGAAGCCATGGCCTTTGCAGCTCTCTCAGGTCGAGGTGAAGTATCCCAGGATACAATTGTGAACAACGGTGGGCGGATTTCTCCCAGGGCGCGCTATAATTATCCTCAACTTTTAAAAAAATTATCTTTTCATGAGATGCGCACTGTTCTGTTCCTCATTATGATTGGCTCGCAGGAATATTTGGTCGAAAATTGCCAACGGTGAAACGAAAGAACGCGTGGTAGAACGGAACAGCACAGAAGGAGGCCATTCGGCCCATTGCGACGGCACTGACTCTTTGACGGACTGATAGTCCCGCTCCCCTGCTCTTTCCCCATTTCGCCCCTGAGTGAAAAGTCTATCGTCAACATTTGCTTCAACATTCTTGTGGCACATTTTCTGTTGTGCGACTCAAATTGTCACAGCCGCGTGGCAGGTCAGTGAGCGGGTTCAGGGGCTGCAGCAGGGCATTTAACATTGTTCTGTGTCCCACTGACAGCTTTGGTTTGGTGGTAGTTGTTCTCCTGGTTTAGGCCGCTCAAAGTGAGTGACACATTTACATTGGGTCCAATACAGAGCTTAGAGAGTGAACCCACACTCACCGCACCGAGTACCCACAGGTACCTGCGAGGCTGGGCACAGGTCCTTTAAGTCACCGTGTCACAAAACTTAAAGGGGCCACACATTTAAATAAATCACCCGCACATTCCCAAAGAACAACCTCGCGGGTACGTTGCTTCCGGGTGTCAGCGAGATGTGTAGAAAAACTTGCATTTCTATAGCGCCTTTCATGACCTCAGGACTCCCCAAAGTGCTTTACCCCCCAATGAAGTCTATTTTGAACTGTTGTAATATAGGAAATGTAGTCGCCAATTTGTGCACAGCAAGATCTCCCAATGGATCCAATCTTTCTTCAATTGGAAATTAAATGAAAATCGCTTATTGTCACAAGTAGGCTTCAATGAAGTTACTGTGAAAAGCCCCTAGTCGCCACATTCCGGCGCCTGTTCGGGGAGGCTGGTACGGGAATCGAACCGTGCTGCTGGCCTGCCTTGGTCTGCTTTCAAAGCCAGCGATTTAGCCCAGTGTGAGCGATTTAGCCCAGTGTGAGCGATTTAGCCCAGTGTGAGCGATTTAGCCCAGTGTGAGCGATTTAGCCCAGTGTGAGCGATTTAGCCCAGTGTGAGCGATTTAGCCCAGTGTGCAAAGAGTGGAGGAGTGGGGCGAATTGGATCACAAAGTGCCAATTCAGATCGAATGAACCGAATAGCCTCCTTCTGTGCTGTGAGACTCTTCAGGTCCTGTGAGTTTTCAGTCACATTAATAGCCCTCATTCAATCACTCTGTGTAATTCTGCGAGCAGTCAGCCTCCAGGTTAATTGCTGCTACACAAACTCTCTAACCGTATTGAGAGAGTTACAGTAACTTTCAGGAATAACTAATTCTGAATTTCTGATCACCATGTGTACAACTGCTCAAGCGGAAAGAGGCAAGACCCAATTTCAGCCAGACCGCTGAGGGGGCGTTTCAACATCAGGGCAAACTGTTCTCTTTAACCTCCTACTACCACTAATAATATTAATCTTTATTATTGTCACAAGTAGGCTCACACAGCAATGAAGTTACTGTCATTCCAATCTCTCTGATTCATCGCTTCAAACACCTGGGGCTGGACCCTCCGCCCCGCCACATTCCTGCCCCGACCGGCCAGCGGGATTCTCCGTTACGTCGGCCGGTCAATGGGGTTTCCCAATGTGGGGCAGCCCCACGCCGTCGGGAAACCCCCGGGCCCCGGCAAAATGGCGCATCCCGCCGGCGGAGAATCCGCCCCTGAACTCCAATCAAAAGGCTGGGAAAATATGGGCAAGGGAGAGAAAGAGTGGGAGAGAGGGAAGAGAGATTTAGAGAGAGGCGCAGAGATGGTGAGACAGCCACAGAGAGAGGAGGGAAGAACATAGAACATAGAACATACAGTGCAGAAGGAGGCCATTCGGCCCATCGAGTCTGCACCGACCCACGCAAGCCCTCACTTCCACCCTATCCCCCTAACCCAATAACCCCCCCTCACCATTTTGGTCACTAAGGGCAATTTATCGTGGCCAATCCACCTAACCTGCACGTCTTTGGACTGTGAGAGGAAACCGGAGCACCCGGAGGAAACCCACGCAGACACGGGGAGAACATGCAGACTCCGCACAGACAGTGACCCAAGCCGGGAATCGAACCTGAGACCCTGGCGCTGTGAAGCCACAGTGCTAACCACTATGCTACCATGCTGCCCATAAGAGGGAGAGATGGGGAGAGAGCGGCAAGGAAAGATAGAGAAAGACACAGAGAGGGCAAGACGGACAGAGAGTGAGGGGTAAGAAAGAAAGATGTAGAGAAAGATAGAGACAGAAAGAGAGGGTGCAAGATCCACAGAGATAATGATACAAAGAGAGGGAGAGAGAGAGATAGAGAAAGAGGGAAAGAGCATGTCATGATATGCAAACATGCAACCAATGAACACTCAGAACAGGACACAACCAATGGGCAGTCAGGACACTCAGAGGTGGCATCACCACAAGGGGGCGTGACACAAACACTATAAAAGGGATGAGGCACTCACACCCTGCCTCTTTCCACAGACAGACATCTAGAGAGTTAGACAGGGTTGATCAGCAGCATCACACCCCAGCACGTGGCTTAGAGCAAGCTGGTACAGTTAGACTGAGTTACTGCAGTTAGATTAGCAGAGAGTTGAACTCATTTGAGAACTGTGCTAATAGTTCAATAAACACGTTGAACTCATTTCAGAGTCTGGAGCATCCTTTAGTTAAGACTGCATCAAGTAGCAGCCTGTGGTATCCCAAGCAGCATAACACAACAGGGGCGAAATTCTCCGGAAACGGCGCGATGTGCGCCCAAAACGGCGCAAATCAGACGGGCATCGCGCCACCCCAAAGGTGCGGAATGCTCCGCATCTTGGGGGGCCGAGCCCCAACATTGAGGGGCTAGGTCGGCGGCGGACGAATTTCCGCCCCGCCAGCTGGTGGAAAAGGCCTTTGTTGCCCGCCAGCTGGCGCGGAAATGATATCTCCAGGCGGCGCATGCGCGGGAGCGTCCAGCGGCCGCTGACGGCATTCCCGCGCATGCGCAGTGGAGGGAGTCTCTTCCGCCTCCGCCATGGTGGAGACCGTGGCGGAGGCGGAAGGGAAAGAGTGCCCCCACGGCACAGGCCCGCCCGCGGATCGGTGGGCCCCGATCGCGGGCCAGGCCACCGTGGGGGCACCCCCCGGGGTCAGATCGCCCCGCGCCCCCCCCCCCAGGACCCCGGAGCCCGCCCACGCCGCCTTGTCCCGCCGGTAAGGTAGGTGGTCGGAGAATCTCGCCCCAGATCCGGGTTTCTCCCCTACCCAGCGGGGGGTCGGAGAATCTCGCCCCAGAGCAGAGGGAAAGAGAGAGAGGGAGAGAGAGTTTGAAAGAGAAGGAGACAAAAAGGCAGAGACAGATATAGAGAGATGGACAGAGAGCGAGAGACAGAGAGGGAGCGACAGAGAGGGAGAGAGAGAGGGAGAGAGCTATAGTGAGAGAGATGGATGAGACAGAGAAAATCTTGAGGTATAACACCCCCCACCCCCTGTCCCACCCACTGGCTCCCCCCCCCCCACCCCCTGTCCCACCCACTGGCTCCCCCACCCCCCACCCCCTGTCCCACCCACTGGCTCCCCCACCCCTCACCCCCCTGTCCCACCCACTGGCTCCCCCCCCACCCCCTGTCCCACCCACTGGCTCCCCCACCCCCCCACCCCCTGTCCCACCCACTGGCTCCCCCCCCCAACCCCTGTCCCACCCACTGGCTCCCCCACCCCCCACCCCCTGTCCCACCCACTGGCTCCCCCACCCCTCACCCCCCTGTCCCACCCACTGGCTCCCCCCCCACCCCCTGTCCCACCCACTGGCTCCCCCACCCCCCCACCCCCTGTCCCACCCACTGGCTCCCCCCTCCCAACCCCTGTCCCACCCACTGGCTCCCCCACCCCCCACCCCCTGTCCCACCCACTGGCTCCCCCACCCCCCACCCCCTGTCCCACCCACTGGCTCCCCCACCCCCCCACTCCCTGTCCCACCCACTGGCTCCCCACCCCCTGTCCCACCCACTGGCTCCCCCCCCCCCCACACCCTGTCCCACCCACTGGCTCCCCCACCCCCCCACCCCCTGTCCCACCTACTGGCTCCCCCACTCCCCCACACCCTGTCCCACCCACTGGCTCCCCACCCCCTGTCCCACCCACTGGCTCCCCCCCCCACCCCCTGTCCCACCCACTGGCTCCCCCCCCCACCCCCTGTCCCACCCACTGGCTCCCCCCCCCCCCACACCCTGTCCCACCCACTGGCTCCCCCACCCCCCCACCCCCTGTCCCACCTACTGGCTCCCCCACTCCCCCATCCCCTGTCCGACCCACTGGCTCCCCCCCCCACCCCCTGTCCCACCCACTGGCTCCCCACCCCCTGTCCCACCCACTGGCTCCCCCCCCCACCCCCTGTCCCACCCACTGGCTCCCCCCGCCCCCCCCTGTCCCACCCACTGGCTCCCCCACCCCCTGTCCGACACACCGGCTCCCCCCCCCCACCCCCTGTCCCACCCACTGGCTCCCCCCCACCCCCCACCCCTGTCCCACCCACTGGCTCCTCCCCACCCCCACCCCCCCCCCCCCCCCCCCCCCCACCACCACCACCACCAACACACCCACTGTCCCCATCCCTTCAAACCCAGTTTTAATCTGAAACATTTGTCTCTTTGATTCTAAAATGTGTTCTGGAAACAGCCCTAGAGATTGGCTGTTTACTCAAGCAGAACAAATACGCGTTACAGTCAGAAAGAGTGATTAATAACTCATTGGCTATCCGGGATAATCATCCTGGAGTTTGGGAAAGAAAGATGAGCAAATGCTCATTTATAACCGGACCTGGGCAGGAGCAAAAACATACCCAGATCACACCTCCCAAACTGCCACCAATAATGAGGTAAAGGTGGCCCCAGGCTGACCCCAGACTGGACACGGCACACATCACTGACCCTCTGACAGTGCAGCACTCCCTCAGTACTGACCCTCTGGCAGTGTAGCACTCCCTCAGTACTGACCCTCTGACAGTGCAGCACTCCCTCGGTACTGAACCTCTGACAGTGCAGCACTCCCTCGGTACTGACCCTCTGACAGTGCGGCACTCCCTCAGTACTGACCCTCTGACAGTGCAGCACTCCCTCAGTACTGACCCTCTGACAGTGCAGCACTCCCTCGGTACTGAACCTCTGACAGTGCAGCACTCCCTCAGTACTGACCCTCTGACAGTGCAGCGCTCCCTCAGTACTGACCCTCTGACAGTGCGGCACTCCCTCAGTACTGACCCTCTGACAGTGCAGCGCTCCCTCAGTACTGACCCTCTGACAGTGCAGCACTCCCTCAGTACTGACCCTCTGACAGTGCGGCACTCCCTCAGTACTGACCCTCTGACAGTGCAGCGCTCCCTCAGTACTGACCCTCTGACAGTGCAGCACTCCCTCAGTACTGACCCTCTGACAGTGCGGCACTCCCTCAGTACTGACCCTCTGACAGTGCAGCACTCCCTCAGTACTGACCCTCTGACAGTGCAGCGCTCCCTCAGTACTGACCCTCTGACAGTGCAGCACTCCCTCAGTACTGACCCTCTGACAGTGCAGCGCTCCCTCAGTACTGACCCTCTGACAGTGCAGCACTCCCTCAGTACTGACCCTCTGACAGTGCGGCGCTCCCTCAGTACTGACCCTCTGACAGTGCGGCACTCCCTCAGTACTGACCCCCTGACAGTGCAGCACTCCCTCAGTACTGACTCTCTGACATAGAACATAGAACATAGAAAATACAGCACAGAACAGGCCCTTCGGCCCACGATGTTGTGCCGAACCTTTGTCCTAGATTAATCATAGATTATCATTGAATTTACAGTGCAGAAGGAGGCCATTCGGCCCCTTGAGTCTGCACCGGGTCTTGGAAAGAGCACCCTACCCAAACTCAACACCTCCACCCAACACCAAGGGCAATTTGGACATTAAGGGCAATGTATCATTGGCCAATTCACCTAACCCGCACATCTTTGGACTGTGGGAGGAAACCGGAGCACCCGGAGGAAACCCACGCAGACACGGGGAGGACGTGCAGACTCCGCACAGACAATGACTCAATCCGGAATCGAACCTGGGACCATGGAGCTGTGAAGCAATTGTGCTATGCACAATGCTACCGTGCTGCCCTTAAGAACAAATAAATCTACACTATATCAATTTACCGTAATCCATGTACCTATCCAATAGCTGCTTGAAGGTCCCTAATGTTTCCGACTCAACTACTTCCACAGGCAGTGCATTCCATGCCCCCACTACTCTCTGGGTAAAGAACCTACCTCTGATATCCCTCCTATATCTTCCACCTTTCACCTTAAATTTATGTCCCCTTGTAATGGTGTGTTCCACCCGGGGAAAAAGTCTCT
This sequence comes from Scyliorhinus torazame, assembly GCF_047496885.1. Taxonomy (NCBI): domain Eukaryota; kingdom Metazoa; phylum Chordata; class Chondrichthyes; order Carcharhiniformes; family Scyliorhinidae; genus Scyliorhinus; species Scyliorhinus torazame. Next base: position 6,975,426 of record NC_092717.1, read on the forward strand.
GACTGTCTACTCTATCTATTCCCCTGATCATCTTATAAACCTCTATCAAGTCGCCCCTCATCCTTCTCCGCTCTAATGAGAAAAGGCCTAGCACCCTCAACCTTTCCTCGTAAGACCTACTCTCCATTCCAGGCAACATCCTGGTAAATCTTCTTTGCACCTTTTCCAGAGCTTCCACATCCTTCCTAAAATGAGGCGACCAGAACTGTACACAGTACTCCAAATGTGGCCTTACCAAAGTTTTGTACAGCTGCATCATCACCTCACGGCTCTTAAATTCAATCCCTCTGTTAATGAACGCGAGCACACCATAGGCCTTCTTCACAGCTCTATCCACTTGAGTGGCAACTTTCAAAGATGTATGAACATAGACCCCAAGATCTCTCTGCTCCTCCACATTGCCAAGAACTCTACCGTTAACCCTGTATTCCGCATTCATATTTGTCCTTCCAAAATGGACAACCTCACACTTTTCAGGGTTAACCTCCATCTGCCACTTCTCAGCCCAGCTCTGCATCCTATCTATGTCTCTTTGCAACCGACAACAGCCCTCCTTACTATCCACAACTCCACCAATCTTTGTATCGTCTGCAAATTTACTGACCCACCCTTCAACTCCCTCATCCAAGTCATTAATGAAAATCACAAACAGCAGAGGACCCAGAACTGATCCCTGCGGTACACCACTGGTAACTGGGATCCAGGCTGAATATTTGCCATCCACCACCACTCTCTGACTTCTATCGGTTAGCCAGTTTGTTATCCAACTGGCCAAATTTCCCACTATCCCATGCCTCCTTGCTTTCTGCATAAGCCTACCATGGGGAACTTTATCAAATGCCTTACTAAAATCCATGTACACTACATCCACTGCTTTACCTTCATCCACATGCTTGGTCACCTCCTCAAAGAATTCAATAAGATTTGTTAGGCAAGACCTACCCCTCACAAATCCGTGCTGACTATCCCTAATCAAGCAGTGTCTTTCCAGATGCTCAGAAATCCTATCCTTCAGTACCCTTTCCATTACTTTGCCTACCACCGAAGTAAGACTAACTGGCCTGTAATTCCCAGGGTTATCCCTAGTTCCTTTTTTGAACAGGGGCACGACATTCGCCACTCTCCAATCCCCTGGTACCACCCCTGTTGACAGTGAGGATGAAAAGATAATTGCCAACGGCTCTGCAATTTCATCTCTTGCTTCCCATAGAATCCTTGGATATATCCCGTCAGGCCCGGGGGACTTGTCTATCCTCAAGTTTTTCAAAATGCCCAACACATCTTCCTTCCTAACAAGTATTTCCTCGAGCTTACCAATCTGTTTCACACTGTCCTCTCCAACAATATCGCCCCTCTCATTTGTAAATACAGAAGAAAAGTACTCATTCAAGACCTCTCCTATCTCTTCAGACTCAATACACAATCTCCCGCTACTGTCCTTGATTGGACCTACCCTCGCTCTAGTCATTCTCATATTTCTCACATATGTGTAAAAGGCCTTGGGGTTTTCCTTGATCCTACCCGCCAAAGATTGTTCATGCCCTCTCTTAGCTCTCCTAATCCCTTTCTTCAGTTCCCTCCTGGCTATTTTGTATCCCTCCAATGCCCTGTCTGAACCTTGTTTCCTCAGCCTTACATAAGTCACCTTTTTCCTCTTAACAAGACATTCAACCTCTCTTGTCAACCATGGTTCCCTCACTCGACCATCTCTTCCCTGCCTGACAGGGACATACATATCAAGGACACGTAGCACCTGTTCCTTGAACAAGTTCCACATTTCACTTGTGACAGTGCAGCACTCCCTCAGTACTGACCCCCTGACAGTGCGGCACTCCCTCAGTACTGACCCTCTGACAGTGCAGCACTCCCTCAGTACTGACCCTCTGACAGTGCGGCGCTCCCTCAGTACTGACCCCCTGACAGTGCAGCACTCCCTCAGTACTGACTCTCTGACAGTGCAGCACTCCCTCAGTACTGACCCTCTGACAGTGCAGCACTCCTCAATACAGACCCTCTGACAGTGCAGCACTCCCTCAGTACTGACCCTCTGACAGTGCAGCACTCCTCAATACAGACCCTCTGACAGTGCAGCGCTCCCTCAGTACTGACCCCCTGACAGTGCAGCACTCCCTCAGTACTAACTCTCTGACAGGACAGCACTCCCTCAGTACTGACTCTCTGACAGTGCAGCACTCCCTCAGTACTGACCCTCTGACAGTGCAGCACTCCTCAATACAGACCCTCTGACAGTGCAGCACTCCCTCAGTACTGACCCTCTGACAGTGCAGCACTCCTCAATACAGACCCTCTGACAGTGCAGCACTCCCTCAGTACTGACCCTCCTGCAGTGCAGCACTCCCTCAGTACTGACCCTCTGACAGTGCAGCACTCCCTCAGTACTGACCCTCTGACAGTGCGGCACTCCCTCAGTACTGTCCCTCTGACAGTGCAGCACGCCCTCAGTACTGACCCTCTGACAGTGCAGCACTCCCTCAGTACTGACCCTCTGACAGTGCAGCACTCCCTCCGTACTGACCCTCTGACAGTGCGGCACTCCCTCAGCACTGACCCTCTGACAGTGCAGCACTCCCTCAGCACTGACTCTCTGACAGTGCGGCACTCCCTCAGTACTGACCCTCTGACAGTGCAGCACTCCCTCAGTACTGACCCTCTGACAGTGCAGCACTCCCTCAGTACTGACCCTCTGACAGTGCAGCACTCCCTCAGTACGGACCCTCTGACAGTGCGGTGCTCCCTCAGTACTGACCCTCTGATAGGACAGCACTCCCTCAGTACTGACCCTCTGACAGTGCAGCACTCCCTCAGTACTGACCCTCTGACAGTGCGGCACTCCCTCAGCACTGACCCTCTGACAGTGCAGCACTCCCTCAATACTGACCCTCTGACAGTGCGGCACTCCCTCAGTACTGACCCTCTGACAGTGCGGCACTCCCTCAGTACTGACCCTCTGACAGTGCGGCACTCCCTCAGTACTGACCCTCTGACAGTGCAGCACTCCCTCAGTACTGAACCTCTGACAGTGCAGCATCCCTCAGTACTGACCCTCTGACAGTGCAGCACTCCCTCAGTACTGACCCTCTGACAGTGCGGCGCTCCCTCAGTACTGACCCTCTGACAGTGCGGCACTCCCTCAGTACTGACCCTCTGACAGTGCAGCACTCCCTCAGTACTGAACCTCTGACAGTGCAGCACTCTCTGTATTGTCCCTCCAAAGGCTCAGCTCGCTAATAATACTGCGCTGGGAATGCGTGAGTCCTGATTATGTGCTCATGTTTCTGCAGTCGGCTTAAACCCATGTCCTTTTGACTCGGGGATAGTGCTACTGGGCTAATTAACGTGATAGCGCTGTCCTTGCCTGGTGTCCAAGACAGAAAAGGGTTGTCACTTCAATCGCCTGCAGCTTTTTAGAAAATGATTTATAGCAGGGTCAATTGGTCCAGGTCTCGGACAGTGGTTGAACCGAACGTTTACACAACAAGTAATGTTTGATTAAGTGTGAGACGAGTTGGTGAAGCTGGCTGCTCAAAGCATAACGATGAAGCATGGCTTCACCCCGTCTGCCCGTACCACAGGGGTCAGCATTTGTTTGGAAACAAGGCCGGTGCTCGCAGAAACCAAACTGAGCTCAATTAAACCCTGCGGGGAAGCTGCGGCCTGCACTTCAGAACACGTTTCAACCTGGACAAAACTCTGTCAGCGGCAGCAGCAGACACCGGCAGCACGAGCCTGTGTGTGATTTGTGTGTTCGCTGGATCAGGAAGCTGGCAGTGCTGCTACATTGTTATTGCTTCCAGGTTGGTAAGGCTCTGTTGGTGCCCTCTGCCTTTTGCATGTTGCTTTCCTTTTGGGCCTTTTATTTCGAGACCCTCCTGGTATCATTCCCGGGAAAGAAGGACCTGGTTTTTCTGCAGCCCGCACTCACACCTCCCAGGATTCCCCGGAATTGCCTCGCCTCCGAGAGTTATCTCAAGGCAGGAAAACAGGACAGGCGCCCCGAACGCAGGAACAGGAGGAGACCAATCAGCCTCTTGAACCAATTCCGCCGGTCAAAGAGATCATGGCTGATCCGTGACCTAACGTCATATATCCCTCAAGAATTTGAATCATGAAAAACCTATCAGTCTGAAATTTAAAACTGATCTAACACCAATTCCCCTTTGTGGCAGGGATTCCCAAATTTCCGCCAACCTGTGGGCACAATTTAGTGCCCTCGCCCACGGCAGGTTCGGCGGTGGGGGGCATTTAATCAGGTGGTTGGTGACTCGATTAAGTCTATGGGAGGAAGGCTCATGGACCCCACCACCCAGTGAGACCATGAAGTGGGCAGTGAAGTGAGCTGAAGTAGCAGCAGGTGTGGATTCACTGGGGCTGTGAGCCTGCTAACAGGCAGCTCAGACACTGGGGTCTTCTCACACTGGGAGGACGCAGAAATGAAACTGGGCAGGCCCTCAGCCCGTTTCAGGATCCTCTGTGGAATGAGGACGGGGCTGGAGAAGATGCCCGACCTGTCATGATATCCATATCAGCATATCATGGTGCAATCACACACACACTGATGGACAGGCAGTGGACCAGCCAGCACACACATAACATTGCAGCCAATCACCAGTGAGAGCACACGCACTATAAAACAGGGAGCACCACAGTTCCCGCTCATTCTACCAGGAGATAGCTCAGAGCACAGAGCTCACAGCGCGCCACTCAGACATAGACCATGTGCTGAATGCCTCACTAAGATAGTGATAGGGCTGGGTCCACAGGTTAGCTGGTGAAGCACGTACCCAAGCCAGCAGTTAGTTGTTACCGTTGTTTAGACAATAAAACAGAGTTGTACCATCTACAGCCGTGCTGGATCGTTTGTGCATCGGAACACCCAACACGACATGATACCAGTAGTGGACGCAAACCAGCGACTGTGAGACCTACCTGCACCCTTTCAGAAACCCACCATCCTGCGCCATGGATACCATCAGCCCGCCGCAGCCGCTCCGAATCGCTGGAAATCTCGGCGTAAACTGGAAGCTGTTTAAACAGCGCTTCCAGCTCTTCTTAAAAGCCACAGACAGGGAGAATGCATCGGACACCAGGAAGATTGCCCTCCTCCTCTCCACGGCGGGGCAACACGCCATCCACATCGATAACTCCCTGGCATTCGCGGAAGGCGAGGACAAAACAAAATATAAGACGGAGCTTCTGAAGTTCGATGAACACTTCAGCGTGGAAGTCAATGAGAGCTTCGAGAGGTACCTCTTCCAGCAGCGCCTGCAGGGTAAGGATGAGCCTTTCCAATCTTACTTAACACACCGAATCCTCGCGCAGTCCTGCGGCTATGAGGCCACCTCCGACTCCATGATATGGGATCAGATAGTTTTTGGGGTCATCTCGGACACCCTACGCCAGCAGCTCCTTAAAATAAAGCGCCTCACCCGAGCGACTGCCATCGAGACCTGCGTCCTCCATGAGAACGCGACCAGCCGGTACTCCCAAATCCAGGCGGCCGAAACGGCACAGCACGGGTCCTACGAGGCGGAGCGGGTCCAGTCGATCGAGTTCCTCCCGGCCCACGGCCCGTACGAGGGCGGCCATTTCGTGCGTTTTCCGAGGCCTCCCGCGCTTACATGCGCCAAAAGAGGGGACGTTGACGCAGAGGAATGTGATGCGCAGGTGCGCTCTACGCAGGACCACACCGCGCATGCGCAGTGGCGCAACGAACGCAATGAACGCCATGACGTCACGACGTGCGGCAACTGTGGCTCCGCCCACTTAAAGTGGCAATGTCCGGCCAAAGCGCGACAATGCCTCCGCTGTGGCAGGATGGGCCACTATGCTGCCTGCTGTCGAGCAGCTCAACCTGCCAACTCCCAACAATTCCGCCAGCCTCGCAGGGACGTGCAGGCGATTCAGCCCACCTACACTGAATCATATCCTGATAGTATGCAGACCAGCGATACCGAAGACAGGGACCCCTTCCGCGTTACGGTAATCCACAAGAACCGGATGTCCCCAAGTCGGAACCACCAGCCGCTGCCAGTGCACAGCGTTGATCCGGGCGATGAGTGGTGTGCCACCCTAACGGTCAACCGATCCCAGATCACATTTCGCCTGGACATTGGTGCCTCCGCCAATCTCCTCGCATGGTCAGCCTTCCAGACCTTGAAGGTTAAACCACCGATTCTGCCATCCCACTGTCAGCTGGTTGACTACAATGGAAACGTTATCCCGGGCACGGGGTCCTGCCTGCTCGATGTTACACACAACTCACACAAAGCCACATTGTCTTTTGAAATCATAGGATCCTCGAAGGACTCTGTTAGGCGCACAGGCGTGCAAGATCCTCCACCTCGTTCAGCGGGTACACACTCTGTCTCCAGAAGGCACGTCCGATTTCCCGGATGCAGACTTTAGGGCGCAGCTCCACTCGCTCCTCGCGCACAACCAGGAGGTTTTCGAGGGCATGGGCACACTGCCCTACACGTACAAACTACGGCTCAAACCGGACGCCACCCCGGTCATTCACGCACCTCGTAGGGTCCCAGCACCACTCAAGGACCGCCTCAAGCAGCAGCTGCAGGGCCTGCAGGACCAAGGAGTGCTTTCCCGGGTCGCGGAGCCAACGCCATGGGTCAGCTCCATGGTGTGCGTCAAGAAGCCCTCTGGCGAGCTCCGGATCTGTATCGACCCAAAAGATTTAAATCATAACATTATGAGGGAACGCTATCCCATACCCAAACGAGAAGAAATCACGAGCGAGATGGCACGGGCAAAAATATTCACCAAGCTTGATGCCTCAAAGGGCTCTTGGCAGATTCAATTGGATCAGTCCAGCAGGAAGCTGTGCACCTTCAACACTCCATTTGGCAGATACTGCTACAATAGGATGCCATTTGGAATCATATCGGCCTCTGAAGTGTTCCATCGCATCATGGAACAGATGATGGAGGGCATCGAAGGGGTACGTGTCTACGTAGACGATGTTATCATCTGGTCCACCACACCACAGGAGCACATCAGTCGTCTCCAGCATGTCTTCGCGCGGATACGAGAACACGTCCTGCGCCTCAACCGAGCCAAGTGCTCTTTTGGCCAGACTGAGCTAAAGTTTTTGGGGGACCACATCTCCCGGTCGAGTGTGCGGCCAGATGCCGACAAAGTGGCAGCCATCGCAGCCATGCAGCAGCCGTCAGACAAGAAGGCAGTGCTGCGCTTTCTCGGGATGGTCAACTTCCTGGGGAAGTTTATTCCCAACCTTGCCTCGCACACAACGGCTCTTCGCCACCTGGTCAAGAAGACAACGGAGTTCCAGTGGCTGCCCGCACACCAGAGTGAATGGGAGGAGCTCAAGGTCAAGCTCACCACCGCCCCGGTACTGGTGTTTTTCGATACCACACGGGAAACAAAGATCTCAACTGACGCTAGCCAGTCCGGCATTGGGGCGGTGCTCCTGCAACGGGACGACATCGCATCATGGGCTCCGGTCGCCTTTGCTTCGCGGGCCATGACCCCCACATAACAGCGCTATGCGCAGATTGAGAAGGAGTGCCTAGGCCTGTTGACTGGCATCAACAAGTTTCACGACTATGTATATGGTCTTCTGCAGTTCACTGTGGAGACCGCCCATCGCCCCCTGGTCAGCATCATTCAGAAGGACCTCAACGACATGACCCCTCGCCTCCAGCGCATTCTGCTCAAGCTCCGGAGGTACGACTTCCAACTTGTCTACACCCCGGGGAAGGATCTCATCATCGCAGATGCTCTGTCCAGGGCGGTCAACACACCGCCCGACTCGGAGGGGTTCGTTTGTCAGGTCGACGCACAGGTCGTCTTCACATCGGCCAATCTGCCGGCCACTGATGCACGTCTGGCCCACATTCGCCGTGAGACTGCGGCTGACCCCCTTCTACAACGTGTGATGCGCCACATGACGGAAGGGTGGCTCAAGGGGCAGTGCCCACAATTTTACAACATCCGGGACGACTTGGCCGTCATTGATGGTGTCCACTTGAAGTTGGACCGGATCGTGATCCCACACAGCATGCACCGGCTTGTCCTCGAACAACTGCACGAAGGCCATCTCGGAGTTGAAAAGTGCAGGTGGAGGGCCCGAGAAGCTGTGTACTGGCCGGGCATCAGCGACGACATCGCCAACATGGTGCTCAACTGCCCCACCTGCCAAAGGTTTCAGCCGGCGCAACCCCCTGAGACACTTCAGCCCCATGAGTTGGTTACGTCCCCCTGGGCGAAGGTGGGTGTGGAGCTCTTTCATGCGCTCGGCAGGGTCTACATCATTCTGATTGACTACTTCTCAAATTATCCGGAGGTCATACGCCTGCACGACACAACGTCATCAGCTGTCATCCGGGCATGCAAAAAAACCTTCGCTCGCCATGGAATTCCGCTCACCGTCATGTCTGACAACAGGCCTTGCTTTGCGAGTCAAGAATGGTCTTCCTTTGCCACTTCATACAACTTCACACACGTGACGTCCAGTCCCTTGCATCCTCAGTCGAATGGCAAGGCGGAAAAGGGCGTCCACATCGTGAAGCGGCTCCTCTGCAAGGCTGCTGATGCCGGATCTGACTTCTGCTTAGCCCTGCTGGCCTATCGCTCGGCCCCACTGTCCACGGGCCTCTCGCCAGCCCAGCTGTTGATGGGTCACACCCTCAGGACCACTGTGCCATCCATTCATGTTCCTGACCCCGACCATGCTCCAGTACTGCGGAGGCTGCAACAGCAGCGTGCTCAGCAGAAGGTGGCACATGATGCTCAGGCGACTTATCTTCCTACCCTGGCGCCTGGAGACAACGCCGCATACACCTACCGGAGGGTGGCTGGTCGGCAACCGCCAAGGTTCTCCGCCACGTGGCTCCCCGCTCATTCCTGGTTTGTATGCCTGATGGCTCTATTCGCCGCCGTAATCAGCGGGCCCTTTGTCTGTTCCGCGCTCGCTACGAGATCATGCAACGGTGCCACGCCCTCCTGTTATCCCTGATGTTGACTTTGTTGAGCTTCCTGCCACTCTGCTTCTTCCTCTCTCGCTCGTGGCCAGGCCCATTCCTCAGCCGGTGGATCCCGACCCACCCTTGAGGCGGTCAACCCGAATTCGTCGCCCACCTGAGAGACTTGACTTATGAGCCTGTTAGCACATTGGACTCACTGAATCGTTTTACAGACTGTTGACGAGTTTCTTTTCTTGTCGTTCATTGTACCAGGAGTTTTCTCTCGTCGTTTGCTGATTGCATTTGTTCTGTTATTGGTACAACATCATTGTTCTGTTACCCTGACACCTTCCTCTGTATATAGTTTAGCCTCATGTACATGTTGTAAATATTGCACACACATACTCAGATGCACTCAGTACACATTTCTATTTATTAGCATGTAGGCACATATCCTTTGTGAAAGGGGGGATGTCATGATATCCACATCAGCATATCATGGTGCAATCACACACACACTGATGGACAGGCAGTTGGACCAACCAGCACACACATAACATCACAGCCAATCACCAGTGAGAGCGCACGCACTATAAAACAGGGAACACCACAGTTCCTGCTCATTCCACCAGGAGATAGCTCAGAGCACAGAGCTCACAGCGCGCCACTCAGACATACACCATGTGCTGAGTGCCTCACTAAGATAGTGATAGGGCTGGGGTCACGGTTAGCTGGTGAAGCACGTACCCAAGCCAGTAGTTAGTTGTTACCGTTGATTAGACAATAAAACAGAGTTGTACCATCTACAGCCGTGTTGGATCATTTGTGCAGCAGAACACCCAACACGACACGAACATTGACTGCTTCACCTCCTTAGCCAGCAGGCTGCAGTTGGCTGAGATCAAATCAACACGGTCGTAAAGCTAATCTCAAAACATAAAGTAACGGTTACGCTTGTTTGATTGGCCTAAGGAATGTGTGCACCCTCATGGACAACCCCCCGTCAACAGGCCTAAGGGAAGCGCCTCTTTGATCAGTGGAGATCTCGTTCACTACAACATCCAGATCGCTGACACTCACCTACCTGAGGAGGCTGAAGGAAATCAGTGTCCTGACAGGCCGAACGATAAACATTTCCCAATGGATATTGATGACACATTAGGAATGTGATAACAAGGGTAGGGAGATACAGCTGGACAATGATTCCGCGCACATCTCTGTGGGCCTGGGTCCTACTCTATCTCTCAAGTTGTACCAACCTCAGAGTTCCTTACACTCCGGCAGTGACCGCACTTTATCAATTCTCCATTGGACAGGGAGCGATAAAGCCCATCCTGAGGTCATCAGACATGCTCTATAAATGCAACTCTTTCCTTCCTTGAAACAAATGTTAAATTCAGCGGGGCTGAGTTCTCGGACCTGGCTTCGGGTCAAAGGGATGGCAGTTTAGAGAACAGACCTTTACCCACAAGTCTCTGACCCACAATTCCATTGGGGGATCTGGGAGGTTCACACACTTTGTATTTACCACATGAGTTGTGAGGGATATTTTGATGTCATGGACTCAATGAGCTGGGGGCCTTCTTCCGTGCCATAAATAACTCTCAGACTCTACAACTGAATGGCTTTATATTTCCTGGGTTAACACTTGTGGGGTGAAGGAGCATCTCCTCTGGAGACAGTGTCACCTGTAGCCAGCTCAGTAATGGGATTCTTTATCCGGGGGCACTGTCACTTTGGAGGTTTATTAATGGGTTTGTTTATCCACAAGCTGTCAGGGGCTCCCGGCCTGCGTTTACCCTCGGATTCAAACAGTAAAAACTGGCCCCAAGGAGTGTGATACGGAGGATCACTAATGGACTGGCTTGACCACACAGATTAGCAGGACTAATGGATTAACTTGTCCAGAGATTGATTGAGACTGGAATAAATTCCCTGCTTTAGCCACCTCCCCAGCACTCGCCCAGACAGAACGATGCCTGATTTAAAGAGAGGAACTCAGAGAGGACTCATTCTGATATCAGGCTGCCCGGCTGAGATATGTCTCTCTCCCTTTAAGCTGCAAACAAATAGAAACTGACTCGATATATTGCAGTTATTTGCATTTCTATAGCGCCTTCCACAACCTCGGGACATCTCCTAGTGCTTCACACCCAATGAACTACGTTTTCAATGGAGTTACTGTTGTAATGTCAGAAACACGGCAGCCAATGTCTGCACAGCAAGATCCCACAAACAGCAAAGTGGGGAAATTGACCAGTTTTAATGATGTTGGTTGAGGGATAATTATTGGTCGGGGTTCCGCAGTGAGAAATCCTCTCGTCTTCTCCACGGTGCCTTAATGTTGATCTGAGAGGGCAGTTTAATGTGTCATCTGAAAGACAGCGACCGGGATTCTCCGACCCCACGCCGGGTCGGAGAATTGCGCCCTACCGTCCAAACGCCGGCTTGCCGATT